>NC_133514.1:120255000-120345000 GCF_049354715.1 Callithrix jacchus
CGGCTTGCACAGATGGGAGTTGGGCCTGAGTCCCCATTGCCTGTGCAGAGATAGAGGGGCAGTCCTTGGCTTGCATAGATGGGAGCTGGGCCTGAGTCCCCGTTGCCTGTGCAGAGATAGAGGGGCAGTCCTCGGCTTGCATAGATGGGAGCTGGGCCTGAGTCCCCGTTGCCTGTGCAGAGATAGAGGGGCAGTCCTCGGCTTGCATAGATGGGAGTTGGGCCTGAGGCAGTTGCTTTTGACAGAGCCCTGGGAAGGTTACAACTTGTTGATGAGAAAGAAATGAAGCAATTTACCCAAGAAAACAAAAGTAAATTTCCCGCTCCTTCCAGGCCACAGGTAAAAAGAAGCAAAGGTGTGTCCTGAGAATTTGAAATCATAGCTCTGTAAGCGTCTTGGTTTGGGTATGTATTTGCATTTATTCTACTAACTAGGTAAAGAAAATATTATGATAGTTCATGCTGGAATGTCCTGTGATCAAATGGTGACAAAATAATAATAAACTTTCTAAAGTACATTTGCACAACCCAGACTACAAGTCTGGCACAGAAAAAAAAAACTAACCTCTTTAAATATGAAAATACAGTCAAAATTGAAAAACTCATTCACAGCAAATAAAGCATGAGGAAGGATCCCCGCAGATACAACCAGTGGTATGAAAAACACTGTAATAAGACTTCCAAATAACAAAGCAATAATCAGAAGACAAGTATAAAATGACCTCTCCAGAGAGGTTTTAGTCTCCTCACTTCTACTTAACACTGTACTGGGGACTATATCACGAAAATAAATGAAAAGCATGCATATGGGACCCTGTGAAGTCAAACTCTCTGTGATCATCTGCAGAGAAAGTCAAATGGAATCTGCTGGGAAGCAACAGGAATTGACAAGTGAGTAAGCAAGGTTGCAGAATAAAAGATTAGAAAGAAAACATCCATTGTATTTTTATATGCTAGCAATGAAAATGGAAAATTAAAGGTTAAAATATGGTTTACAATTATGTCAAAAATTAAGAAGTATTTAGGAATAAATTTAACAAAAGATGCCCAACACCTATATACTGAAAAAGTGTCTGGGAGAAATTAGAGAAGATTCAAATAAATGGAGAGTTATACAATGTCCATGCTTCAGAAGAGTCAATATATTTAAGATGTCAATTCTCTGCAAATTGATCTATAGATCCAGCACATTCCCAATCAAAATCTAATGAGAGTTTCTGTAGAAATTGATAAGTTGATTGCAAAACTCATGTGGAAATGCATGACACCCAGAACAGCCAAAAAAAAAAAAAAAAAAAAGTAAAAAGAACAAAGTTGAAATGCCAAAATTAGCTGATTTCAAGTCTCATGATAAAGCTGTGTTAATAAGAATGACAGGGTGTTGTTGGCAACATACATAAGTGGGACTGTAAAACAGAATAGGTGAGCCAGAAACAAACAAGAAAAATTAACTCGAAGTGAATCATGGACCTGATTTTAAAACCTAAAATGCTGATGCTTCTAGAAGAAAATATAAGAGAAAATTTTGGCATTTGGGGTTAAGCAAATAATTTATAAATATTACACAAAAGCATGATCCATAAAAGAAAGAAATGATAATATTGAACCTCCTCAAAGTTAAAAACTTCTGCTCTGAAATCCAATGCCAAAACAATTTTTAGAAGCATATGGAGTATGAAAAAAATTGGTAAAGAATATATTTAAAAAGAATGTATATCCAGAAATATAAAAATCTCTCAAAACCAAATAAAGTGAAAACAGACAACCCAATTAAAAAAAGAGGAAAGCTTTGAACAGACATTTTATCAAGGAAGACGCACAGATGGTGGCTGAGCACGTGCAAGCCTCCTCCGTGTGGTGAGTCACTAGGTAAAGGCAACTGAAGAGGACTGGGAGTTACCTCTGGCTTCTGCTGACATGGCTGACCCAGAAAGGCTGACTGTACCATGGCTGGATGAGGGTGTGAAGGAACCAGAACTCGTGCACGCTGATGGAAGGAATGCAAACTGGTGCATCCACTTTGGAAAACACTGGTAGCCTTTAAAAAATGCCAATATATTCTACTCATCAGCATTTACCCAAGAGAAAAGAGAGCATATGCCCCTTCCAATACCTGTGCACAAATGTTCATAGCAGTGAGACAGCCAAGTGGGAGGGGGTCCCCAGAGAAGCTCCAGCCAGGCTGCACCTGGGGTGGAGCGCACAAGGTCACACTGCTTGCAGCCGGGAGGAACCTGGTCCTTCATCTTCCTGGGTGGTACCTGGGATTTAATGTATGAGGCGGGAAGCCTGTGCTAAAAAAATTCTCACTCGATTGAGTCCCTGTTCCCCCCGTTTTTCCCCTTTTTGCTCAATAAATCCCATTATGATCACCATTCAGATTGTCTGTGAGCCTAGTCTTTTGTGGCTGTGTGACAAGGACTCTGTCTTTACCTGAACTTAAAGTCCTGCAACAGCAGCTTTACCTGTAAATATCCAGAAACTGGAAATGACCTAACTGTCCATTGAGGAGCGGCATGTCCATACAACCAGATACTGTCCAGCAGTAAGAACCAGGGAGCTGCTGAGACACCAAGAGTGAATCTCAGAAAAGTCGCACTGAGTCACAGAAGCCAAGCCAACATGAGTACACACTTCCGTGAACTTCCTGTTGCTGCCGTAACAAATCACTGCACGTGTAGTCACTCAAAAGCCCACACATTGATTCTACAGCTCTGAAGGTCAGAAGCCCGAAGCAGGTCTCTTGGGCTAAGAGGGACTGTGGGCTGGCTCCTTCAGGGGCCTGCAGAGGGGATCCATTTCCCTGACTTCCAGCCTCCAGAGGTCTCCCCCGGTGCTTGGCCCCGCCCCTGCTGCCACACCTCCTTCCCTGACTCTGTCACTGTAAGGACCCTGTGATGACACTGTGTCCACCAGACAATCCAGGACACTCTCCTCCTCTCAGGGTCCTTCACTTAATCACATCTGAAATTCCTTTTTGCCGTGTAAGGCCACGTATTTGCAGGTTCCTGGTATTAGGATGTGGACATTGTGGGGGCCATGATTCTGACTATCAAAATACTATCCGATTTTATTTGCATGCAATTTCAGAAAATGCAAATGAACCAATAATGAGAGAAAGCAGATTTGTGATGTTCAAAGGTGGGGGAGAAACCAGGAGGAGCAGAAGGGAGGGGGTACCCTGTAGGAGGAGCAGATGAGAGGGGGTACCCCGCAGGAGGAGCAGAAGGGAGGGGGTACCCTGTAGGAGGAGCAGATGAGAGGGGGTACCCCGCAGGAGGAGCAGAAGGGAGGGCGTACCCTGTAGGAGGAGCAGAAGGGAGGGGGTACCCTTCAGGAGGAGCAGATGGGAGGGGGTACCCTGTAGGAGGAGCAGATGGGAGGGGTTACCCCACAGGAGGAGCAGAAGGGAGGGGGTACCCTGTAGGAGGAACAGAAGGGAGGAGGTACCCTTCAGGAGGAGCAGATGGGAGGGGATAACCTGCAGGAGGAGCAGAAGGGAGGGGCTACCCTGTAGGAGGAGCAGATGGGAGGGGGTACCCTGTAGGAGGAGCAGAAAGGAGGGGATACCCTTCAGGAGAAGCAGATGGGAGGGGGTATCCTGTAGGAGGAGCAGAAAGGAGGGGTACCCTTCAGGAGGAGCAGATGGGAGGGGGTACCCTGCAGGAGGAGCAGAAGGGAGGGGTACCCTTCAGGAGGAGCAGAAGGGAGGGGGTACCCTGTAGGAGGAGCAGAAGTGAGGGGTACCCTTCAGGAGGAGCAGAAGGGAGGGGGTACCCTGCAGGAGGAGCAGAAGGGAGGGGTACCCTGCAGGAGGAGCAGAAGGGAGGGGTACCCTTCAGGAGGAGCAGATGGGAGGGGGTACCCTGTAGGAGGAGCAGAAAGGAGGGGATACCGTTCAGGAGGAGCAGATGGGAGGGGTACCTTTCAGGAGGAGCAGAAGGGAGGGGCTACCCTGCAGGAGGAGCAGAAGGGAGGGGTACCCTTCAGGAGAAGCAGAAGGGAGGGGCTACCCTGTAGGAGGAGCAGAAGGGAGGGGTACCCTTCGAGGCGAAACTATTCTCGCTGTCAACTGTAGTGATGCTTTCATAGGTGCACACACGCAGCAAACTTATCAGACACTTGAAATATGTGCAGTGTAGTGGATGTGAATTGCACCTCAGAAATGTAAAATACAGGTGTTCTGATGTAAGACATCATAAAATTAATAGTTAACAAAACAATAAGTTTCAGAAAAAAATGAAGAAACAAAACATAGAAATATACAATAAGTACTTAAAACTACATAAAAATTTAATGGCAAGATTAAATATCAAATAGACCTAGCTCAAAGGAGAATTAAGAACTTTAAAATGCAGCATTAAGAAATTATGGCATTGGCTGGGCGCGGTGGCTCACACCTGTAATCCCAGCACTTTGGGAGGCCGAGGCGGGTGGATCACGAGATCAAGAGATCGAGACCATCCTGGTCAACATGGTGAAACCCCGTCTCTACTAAAAATACAAAAATGAGCTGGGCATGGTGGCGCGTGCCTGTAATCCCAGCTACTCAGGAGGCTGAGGCAGGAGAATTGCCTGAACCCAGGAGGCGGAGGTTGCGGTGAGCCGAGATCACGCCATTGCACTCCAGCCTGGGTAACAAGAGCAAAACTCCATCTCAAAAAAAAAAAAAAAAAAAAAAAAATTATGCCGTCAACACAGAGGTGAAAAGACAGAAAATATTACAAGAGGTTAGTAGATGTGAATACAGGAAGGACAAAGCTCAACTATGGTGAATACAGGGAAAGAGAAAGAAGGGAAAATAAATGCCTGAATGCACACAGGACATTAACCTGTAGTTCTAGAAGTACAAGAAGTCCACAGAAAAATACCGCAAATTCACAAAAAACACCGTAATGTAAAACTGTAGAGGGCCAAGAGCAAATATAGCACCTCAAAGTCGTCAGAGAAGATAGCCTGCAATGAAAAACGAGATAAACACTCATCCACAGAAGAAACGGGCAACACAGAGAGTGACATCTTCAAATTTCCAAGGAAAGTTAACTTTCCAGCAAAGTGTGACATACAGTAAAATGAGTCAGAGAGAAGAAGAAATACATCAGCAAAAACCTAGGAGACTGTATTGCTCACCAACCTTGGTGATAGAACAACTTAAGAGAATTCAGAAGAAGGAAAACTGAAGCTAAAAGCCATGACTGGGATTCGCAAAGGAGCGGCAAAGAGAAATGGGAACCATGCCGGGAAACGCTCCCTGCGTAAGACAACAAGAAAGCAATTCCCAAATTCGTGAGTATCTGAACAAGTCAGGATTAGATGACCAGAAAAAATAGTGTCTAATTAAGGGAGGAATTTTATTGAAACCAGAATAGCTGCTGGAGGAAATTAGACATTAATTAATTTAAAATTTCTATTCATAAATACTTGATAAAATGTTAATGCTGCTAAGATTGCAAAAGCGATTATTTGTTGTAAAAGGGCAGAAATTTTAAAACAGGAAAAATTTAATCATCCAAAAGAAAAAAGAATGAAAAAAGGTGACAGAACCAAAAAGGTTAACGGAAAGCACCAAATAAGGGGTGGGAAGCGGCTCAGCTGTCTGGGTGCAGAAATGGAAACAGACTCAGCTTCCCAGTGGACAGGACGACTCTGAGTCGGTTTTTAAAGAAGTTCGGCTATATGCCGTTTATAAGAGCCCTGAATAAAACATAACGACCCAGAACATTTGAAGAGAAAGGAAGATTTGTATCGGGGTTCTGCGTAGCTGTATTAATATCATCGGATAGGCTGTCAGTAAAGGCTAAGAAGTTTCAGTCTGGAACAACCTAGTGAGATATATTCAATCTACAGACATCGCTCAAAATACGGGCATTGAAAGTAGACACAATTACATAGAGGAGTTAGTAGAGATGAAAATCACACCACACATCAGGATTCCCAGGACGCAGGTAAACAAGAATTCTAAGAAAACTATTTAAATGCAAGCATTAAAATAACAGAAAAAAATTAATGATCTTAGTGTCCAAGTCAAGAAATCGAAGTGATAAAGAATAACCCTAGAAGGATAAAATAAGCAAATGATTAACTTAAGAACAGAAATAACTCAGTAGGGAGCAAAAATAAAAGTGGGAAGATGAATCCGATCAAACCTGGTTCTTTAGACTAAGCAGTGAAATGGGCAAGTGTGTTTTAAAGAAGTGAGAAAAGTCCTCCAAACAGATACATGTATTTGGATTATAAAGGAGGTATGGTACAGCGGGAAGTAAAAAAATACTGTTATAACCATTTGCCAATAATGTAGACGTAGAGATCACTTTATATAGACATATATAACTACGCAGGGAAATTTATATGTTTACGTATGCACATATATGCACACATCCTACAACATCTATAAAACATTAATTTCCTATAACTTTATAGATTAGGGCAAATGAGACATTAACTAAACTGACTCAAGAAAATATAAAATTCTGATTTACCATATGTTTAAAACGTTTATACTTTAAATGTTTTAATTATTTAAAACATTATTTTTACTTATTATTTTAAATTATTCTATTAAAAGACAAGCCGGATGCTTTTCGGGAATGACGCCCAGGCGAGACACAGAGGTTGCTCCTGGGATGAAGGCAGGTGCACCCTGAAGGGGCTCCAGGGACTCGGCCTGAAAGATGAAGAGGAGCACGCGAGTCCCCAGTGGGGGAGGAAGAGGGGACAGGAGCCAGAAGGCAGCAGGTGCAGTTGCGCAAGAGCAGGGGCACCTGGGGGCTCAGGAGGTCTGTTCTGCCGTGGCTGTCCTGGCAGTGAACGTCTGGAAAGATGGAACTGAAGTGTGGTCCTTCAGAGGGGCTTCACCTGCTGAGGGATTTGGGGTGTCTGTGAGGCACTGGAACGTCTACAGGGAGTTTCAGAGATAGGCGTAGGGTGTCCCCTCCTCCCTTCGGCGGGGTTCCTGTGGGTCACCAGCCTGCCCTGCTGACAGTAAACTGACTTCCTCCCTGGGGAAATCTGTATTTCGCGCGATGTGACCAGGGAACCTACCCTGGGGGATTCAGGTCTCTTGCTGCCATGCAGTTCTTCCTGCTGTGCAGCCCTTCCTCCCAGCCTGAGCGAGCACCTGCCTGCACAGAGGGCACCTGCCAGCACAGAGGGCACCTGCCTGCACAGAGGGCACCTGCCAGCACAACGGGCACCTGCCTGCACAGAGGGCACCTGCCTGCACAGAGGGCACCTGCCTGCTCGGCGGGCAGCAAGTACCCCCCACGCACCAGGCTGGCTCATGCCCCAGAGAGCAGCCCCCAGGGCAGGCTCTGCCAATACCATCCTCCACCCGGGAGGCCTTCACCTATGGCATTCTTGCCCAGCGTCACACAGGAGTCGCAGAGACAAGACTTCAGACCTTGACTTGCACTCTAAAGCCTGCAGACTTGATTTCATCATCCTGGTATGAATCATGCCCATCCTAGATGGGCAGCGGCTGCTTCCTCTGTAGTTTGCCTTGACAATTCCCGAGAGTCTGTTAGACTGCTGGTGTGCAATTCTGGATGAAAGGGAAGTGTGGCTCTGCCAGGAGAACCTGAGAGTACTTAGGTGTGGCATGGGGCCATTAAGGCTGAAACTGGTACTGTGGCTTCAGTCAGGCGTGGACTGTTAAGACATACTGAGTTATGAGAAGCAAAGGCCGTAATCGAGAAGGTGAATTCTCACTATAATTGCATGTTTTGAAAATAAAGAAACAGCTAACGCTGTAACAACTTGAGCAACATTATGTAGGGGAAATAGTAGGGAAACCCTACTATTGCCTGAAATTCTCTTTAAACCTCAAACTGTTCTAAGGAATGAAGTATGTTAAAAATAAAGGGGAGAAGAAAAGCAAAGCACACTGCCATGTGTGTACCTACGCAACTGTCTTGCATGCTCTGCTCATGTACCCCAAAACCTATAATCCAATAAAAAATTAAAAAAAAAAAAAAAAAAATAAGCCAACAAAGATTGCCTGCATCTAAAATACATATAATTTCAGCGTTCACATTAGAGCCACTGCCGCTCAGAAAAGCAGTTTTATTTCATTTTTATTTTATTTCATGGAAATAGTTGAGGAAGATGCTTTGCTAACTTTATGTGCTTGGTAGTTTTGACAATAGCAAAGTAAATTCTGAAATTTGGCTTAAAAACATTACTCCCTGGTGGACACCTTCTATACCAGCTGCCATCTGAAAATGAATTTTCACAGCTTAGTTTTAAGCACCTTGAAAATGGGAGTTTATAATGGAAGTGCTGACACATTCAGAGCGAGAGTGGTGTGAATGCACGGCCATAATTTATAATGTCGGCCCATATTCCAGCGCTTTCTCTATGTACTGCGCTCTGCACAAACAGGCGAGGAAGGCCCTGCAGTGAATTATCGTGCAATTAATCATTTGACCATGAGGGATTCATTTACTAATTAAAAACGCAAAAAGAGTAAATTGAAATAACCAGTGACACTAAATCACGTCTTCTGAAGCGTCAGCTGCATTGTAATAAATCACAGTGTATCAATCAGAGTCATGCACGTTTGGGTACCTGCGCTTCAGGGCTGCCTGGAGCATCTGTGCCTCTGTGTGCAGACCTCTTCACATACACACGGCAGTATCTACACACACACACACACACGCATGCATACCAACCTACATATATCTACATGCAGGTGGGTGTTATGTATGTGTATGTATATTCAGTCGTGCAAATTTGAATTCTAAAAATAAAGATGGTCAAAGTAAAACGAGGAGTAAACATGTAACGTGGCATATGGAGGAATAGACACTCTATGGAAGAACGCGGCCTTATACTTTGGCTCTTGCTGCTTACAGCGTGTTGGTTATGTTACCTGGGGGCTGACACTTCATACCTCGACTCCTTTGCTATACATTAGCCTCTGAGAACCCAGGAACCGCTATTCAACTATTGTTTGCACACTTTCCTACTTTCTCAAATTACCGACTTCTGAATACTTAATTAGCAGGCGGGATAGCAAGATAAAATTGTAAAACTTCACCATTTTTAACACAATTTTGAGATTTTTCTCATGAAAAACTTAATGAAACCACAAAGCATGTCAGTCCCAGGCAGAAAGGATCTTGCTCTAATGCTCTCAGATATGTCTGGGATCCTTGGGTTCTCAGGTGGTTCACTCCCTCCCATACACCAGGATAGGGAACTTGGAGGGAAGCTGCCTCTGTTTTCCAAGTTTACCTCCCCTGCAGGAGAAGGCAGTTCATGCAATCTCTTGAATGGTGCAAGGGAAACAGAGAGAGCACGGCAGAGTAAGGAGGTAAGCCAGGGACGAGAGGAGGCAGGCGGAACAGCGTTGTTTAAATGGAACAGAAGGAATGTTGTGGACTCTGAAGGCAGAGATGAGCACAGATGCCATGTGGTAGGAGAAGAGGGTGGTGCTGGCACCCACGAGGAAGCTGCGGCTGTGTGGCTACGAGGCTGCCCCTCCCCTCACTCTGACATCTTCTCACTGAGGTTGGGAAGTCCATGCAATGCTAGAAAAGACTATTCTGACCGCTGAAGGTGCAGCAAGGGAAAGCAGTCTTATCAGGAGGAAAGCAAAATGAGCGGCGCCATTTCACAGTACATGAGCAAGCGCTTCCATGCCCTACTAAGGAAAGGTGCTACCAACATGAATTCATTCCATGAATGTGCATCAGGCACCTGCGGCTGCCAGAGGTGGGTCAGGAGCTCCCAGCCCAGTGGGCCAAACAGACAGGACCCTGCCCTGTGGGCCTTTGTATTCCAGAAAGGAGTGACATGAAATAAATGAGAGGGAGTGTGGGAGGGGGAGAGAGAGAGAGAATGAGAGAGAGAGAGACAGAGAGACAGAGAGAGACAGAGAGAGAGAGAGAGAAGTTCTATGGTGTGATGATCCCAATCGTGTAAGCATAATTTTGGGAGTAATCTGAAGTATAATATTGATTAAGTGCTTGGACTTTGGAGTTAGCCAGACTTGAATTCAAAACTCAGCTCTGTAGTTCCCAAGTGGCTGACCTAGGGTTATGGAACTTGGTCCTCTGGCCTGAAGGACTCTTAACCTGTTCAACCCCAACAGAAGGCATTTCGGTGAGGATTAAAGCAGATAATATGCACGAAAACCTAGTTCACACGTGACACTGATAGGTGATCAATAAATCGTAATGTTATTTTTAAACTACGTTATGTCTTCCTTTATTCTTAATGACTTATGTGTTCCAGAATTTTACTCTTTCTGCTTTTTCACTGCAGACAATTTTAATTTACGTCATTATCCGTTTTCCGTTTTCTGTCCCAGTTTCACTGCAAACGTTTACTCATGTTTACTGTCCTCTTTGTTTCCTCTCCCCGCTCTCTCATAGAGCACAATAAAAAGTCCATTAGTGTTAGTTGAGTGGATAAAAATTATTGTATATAAGGAGAACTGCAGACAAAATGTACTTAGACTTTTAAAAATCCTTTGATAAGGTTTTATACCAAATGTTATTGAGTATTCATTTATCAAGAGACTGGGAACTGATTTTTGTGGGTCCCTGGAGGTTGTAGTTAAGAGTAAATGTTACTTAATAGCTTTTTACATGATCTGAAGGAGCAGATAGTTTTTGTTTTGTTTGTTGGTTTTAGCTTTTAAATAATACTCTGCCCTTCTGGGCAGCACTTTATGATTGTAAAACACAAAATGAGAGTCAGGAATCATGGATTCTGGTTTGAGAATTTCTCTGATGAAATCCAAGTCATTTCCATTTAGGAGTATCACTTCATATCTGTAAGATGAGAATGGTGAAGAATAGCACATTTTATCAACAGAAATTCCTTTTTCCAATTAATTCATATTTATACAAAGTGTCTCTGCTTGAAGTTGTTGGGAAGCATAAAGCATGGGGAGAAGCCACAGGAGGACCAGAGCATCCAGGACCTCCCACCAGCCTCTCCATACAGAATGCACCAAATCTGTGCCTTCTGTCCACTCCTCTGAGTACTGGTTCTCAGAATCTGGCTTTTCTGATGAGTGCACTGCCTCTAAGTTTCCCAGGAAACTCAAATCCAGTTGTCCATGATTAAGTCTGTAATATCTCTCCACATGCACCATATCTGTATGTCCTTTGTAAATTCCTACTGTTGAGAATATCATTACCCAGGGCAAGATGGATTCAGGCTTTGTAGAGCATACATCTTTATCAATTTGTTACAGGGGATTTCTAAGGAATAAGGTACACAAGTGTGAATAAAATATATAGTGCAAGGCCTTGAGAGAGGACACATTCCAGCCACTCCTCTGGGCAAGACTCTTGGGCACTGGGCACTGAGCACTGGGCACTGTCTTTGCTTTCTCCATATCCCATCATCTCCAACACTCACCATAATTGCTCCACCTCTTCATGTATCGTAGGTCCAGCTGAAGAGCTTTTTTTCACCCCTCCACTGTTACTAGATGCTCCTACATGGCTCTCTCATAGAGCTAATTAATTGCCCTGTCTAGTAATTGTCGAGTTGGTTCTTGCTCTTAGTCATCGTGCACTCCTTCAAGCAGACTCTCTGATCTTGTATCCATACTGTACCTGAGACATGGACAACACTCAGTGAATGTTGAAAATGTTGAATAAATGTGTCCGACAAAAAGGTTCAGATACCATTCAGTGAGAGGATGTACCATGGGGAGAAGCAGTGTTTATGGAGAAATAACTTAAGTATCTCCTTGATGCCAGGTATTCAATATTTTTAAGCAATCTATAGAAAATTTATGAAAAATATTATTTCAGATAATGTAAATAAACTAAATGTATATGTATGTTCAAGTGTTGTGGAACTATAGTAAATACTAAGGGAAAATAGGATGGTTTTAAAAAGCCAGTTTCATATATTTGGATTGATGATATAGAGAATGACAATTGTCTTGAAGAAGGAGAGATGTTAGGGAAATATTTTTAATTATTATTGATGGAAGGGGGAGATAACTGAGAAAATGACATTTTGGTGGTTTTATTTTATTAAAAAATGGACGTAGGCCAGGCATGGTGGCTTATACCTGTAATCCCAGCACTTTGGGAGGCAGAGGAGGGTTGATCACAAGGTTGGGAGTTCAAGACCAGTCTGACCAACAGAGTGAAACCTCGTCTTTACTACAAATACAAAAATTTAGCCAGGTGTGGTGATGTGTGCCTGTAATCCCAGCTACTCTGGAGGCTGAAGCAGAAGAATCATGTGAATCTGGGAGGTGGAGGTTGCAGTGAGCTGAGATTGTGCAATTGCACTCTAGCCTGGGTGACAGAGATTCCATCTCAGAAAAAAAAATGACATAAAGAGAGAACCCAGATTTAGCCTGAGAGCAGAGTGACCTGTGGCATAAATTCTGATGACTGGCGCTAGAATGAGATGTATTCTGCATGAGCAGAATGGTGTGGGGCATGGTGATTAATGGAGGGAATGACACTAGCTGGAAACCAGGAAAGCCGTGTTCACGCTCTTTCGAAGTAATAGTGAGGAATACTGGGGCAAGAATGCGTATTACCTTATGTAACTACTACGTAGGCACTGTGTAAAAAGAATACTATGCAATCTTTCATGATGTTAAGCTAGCAGATAATGACGAAAATATACTGAGAAGCAAAATTTCTACCAAGGTAATTCAGTGTAAACGAATCTGCTGTGAGTAAAATGTGCTTCAGTACCATTTAGACAATCTGACCTCAAATTTAATCCCAGTCCTGTGTCACTGCTTTAGTTAAAGTGGCTATCAGAGGAACCAGTCAAAATCACATCACTAGGAAGTACATCTATGATAGCAAGCGAATAAAGAGCCTTAAAAAGTAGAGTCCTATAAGAAACCTTCCCTGACTTATTTATCGTGTACTACATTTCATCATCTAATGTAGAATATGATTTGCTTGTTCACATTTGTGTGACCTGTGTTTTTCCCAGTACAGGTGTGCTCAGTGGCTGTGGGGTGAAGCATGTAAAAAATGAGTGAATCAGGGAAAGTCTCCGGCTTCCTGGAGTTCAGCATCCAGGAGGTGTCGAGATTCTATGAAGAACTCTGCTGCATGGTAGACAAGAAAGTGCGAGTGCCACGGACTCCCTGGAGTTGCCCGTGTCTGCAGCTGACTGTGTGGCACGCTCCACTCATGGTGATGCTGGCAGAAATCTAGGGTGGAGTGCGAATGAAACAGGAGGAAGATCGCACCTGGAAAAAGCTGCCATTGAGCCAGACCTCAGCCCAGACAAGTCAGGAAAGTTACATGTGGTCAGCAAGCTGACTCATGGGTCAGAAAACCAGTTACTGGCCAGCCTTTTGTGCCGGCTGGATAGCAGTTCAAAGCAGAATTTTTTAGGTCTTATGTTCATGATGGCTTTTCCTCTTTTTAATATCTGGATGTTTTAAAATAGTGAGATCAGAGAAGCATTGAATTATCTGACCTAAACAATACCTTCACTGACAAAATATTTTAAAAAATTAACACGTCATTAGAAGACGGAGCATTTAAAACGACAGTACTGAAAACATTAACAGTGAAAAAATAAGAGTATTCATTCCTAATTTCTTAAACTGTGCAGTACACAGATAAACATTTATTTACATGTGATTTAGAAAAGTCAGAAAAAGGTGCTTACTCGAAGACCTGAAAACAACATTAGTTTCCAAGACAGTGTATTTAAAAGAGACATTGATGAAATTAGGCAATACACGGACAGAGTTTTGGGGCCCTACGCTTTTCAGCGTGGGTAGATGGAACTTGCCCCAGGGTCTTGATAGGGTTAATAGATCTAGTCACCTCCCCGCCCCCAGAAGAGCAATTTCTTCCTTTCTCTGCCACACCATTAGGTTCACATTCCCCACTTTCATGTATCCTCAAATGGTCCCCAAAGGGGTAAGTTAATAGATCTGAAAACACTCAACACCAAACTTATGAAATGCCTTTTAAGTGTAAGTGCACTCTCTATCCTTCTAAACAATTTTTCTTCTCAAGTGCGCTGTGCGTTTCTCACCATCTGTGAAGCCCGTGATCAGGAAAAATGGAAGTCAACATTTCCAAGACACTACTGGTCCCCTGGACAATGTGTTACAGCTATCTTAATAAAATCAGTTACTGTTTTTGACCTTGCTATGCTTATTTTTTCTGAATTGTCAAAATTGATCTTCCTAATGATGCCCGATCTTTAGTGTTACTGATACTTTTCAAATGTATTTTGGCCAAATATGGATTTATGCCTATTGATGACAAATGATGACAATCGTATCTTGACCATTTTCTGCTAATGCTGACATTTCCAATCCACATTCCATTTTTCTGGGGAAGGCAGCAAACGCGGCTGACTGTAACAATGCAGTTATGTTTGCTGGTTTCTGTGAAGGTCAACATTGTTTCTAGCACAGTATAAAGTACCTTCTAAACTACATTCAGGTGGATCCAGTTCGATTCGCCAAATCGTTATGAAGATTGAGAATGTGGCATGTTCCAGACCCTCAGAGTCTGTGAGCACTGCAGCTCCAGTGCTGGGTGGACATGGGGCCGCGGCACCTTATGGCATCCCGAGAGGAGGATCAATGGCCTCTTTTCAAATTACAGGGTCAGTGTGGGCTTTTTTTTTTTTTAAGTAGAAAAACTTCAATGTACTTTAAACATCACAAAGAATTAAATTTAAAGTAAACGTATAGAAATTAAAATAATGAAATGAATGACTGACACAGGGGACTGTTACATTAATTTTATCCCACAAAACAGTTGTACTTCTGATTGTGACATGATCGCCTCTAAAACCGATTGACAAATTTTCATTCTATTGTTTTAAATGAAAACAAAAATAATAATGTTCGAAAGCAAGGCAGGCTAAAAGAAACCTCAGGCTGTAGGTTCAGATTATTTTGCTTTCACATGTAACTATGGGAAAATGATCTCCAGTTTCTGTTCCTTAGATTCTTTAGGAAGAAAAGGGATAGGAATGGGTATTCATTGAGCAAATGCTATGTCCTAGGTACTGTGATAAACAATTCAGATACATGCTCTTTAATTTACTGAGAACTCTTGCACTGGCTTTTTAAGTGAAATAGCATTTTCCCAAATTTTTATAATAATAAAATTGAAACTAAATGGTTATTAATATGTACTTTCCTTTAGTGTGTGTCAGTTTTGGTACCGGGAATGCAGACAATTTTGTTTCAAAGACCAAGAAAAAGTAAAAGGATGATGTGAGGAGTACATATTCTTAATATAAAAGGTTTTATATTTTCTTCATAGTTTCATGCTCTTAATAATATATTAAATCCTTTAAAAAAGCAAAAATCCTTTTTTAGATATTTGCTTAAAGTATTGCTTTCAATATTATAGAGATAACAGTTATCACACTAATTTTAGATTCATACCATGAACATTTGCACTTTGATTTTATGTTTTAACTTATATCTACTTTCTCACTGTGGTCCATTAGAAATTGGCAGTATTGTTTTAAAAATACTACAAATATTCAGTAACTTGGAGGATTTGGATGTTCTAACTTTTCTCTCACTCAAAGACGATGCAGAAAAAAAAACCAGATAGTGACAGATGAACTCTTCCCTGATTCAGGATCTCCACACCACAGGAAAAGCGTCCAGTGACCTGGCAACAGGCAGGATGCCGTCAGGGAAATTCAGAAACCACAATGCTTCAGCTATCTTGTTTCATACGGATTAGGAAAAGCTCTTTTCTTCTCAACTTCCCCAATCTTTTGGGATCACCACCACCACCAATACCACCACCACCATCATCACTACCACCGCCACCACTGCCAACAATACCATGATCACCAATACTACCAGCCCACCACCAATACCATCATCTCCAAAATGACCACCACCATCACCATCACCAATACCAGCACGATCGCCATCACCAGTAATGCTACCATCACCAATACCACCACCATCATTACCAACAATACCACCACCATCATTACCAACAACAATACCACCATCAGCACTAATAACAACACCAGACAGCACTGCCACCCATACCATCACCATCAGCCCCACCATTACCACCAGCACCACCACCATCACTAATACCGCCACCACCACCAACACCACCAATAACACTATCACCACCAACAACTCCACCTCCGCTGCCAACACCAGCGCCATCTTCACCAGCACCAACACCTCCCTCCCACCCCCTAAGCTACTTAGGAAAGGACTTGCTCTTACTTCAGGGCCTCATTCTGTATCACTCTGGATTTTGTTCCTTATTATCATTTTTCCTTTCTAGACATCTCACACTAAACCTGTGAGTGGAAGAGGTATTTATTTTGCATTTATCACCAATTTTCACTAACTTGGCTTCTTAGTTAAGTGATTCTGTTGTCATTTAATCGGTTGGTTGTGGACTACATCTCTGCAAAATAAAGAGACTTATCTGGACCCTCTGAGTCCTCAAACTAAGATTTGTGCTTGTGTCTCAACAACGTTATGCTTCGTGAAGACTATAAATTTAAATTCCCCATTAAAAGTCTCCAGGCACTTTTTAACGTATTTTAAAAGTACTTCTAAAGTATTACATGACACTAAAACAATGGCAGATCCAATGAGTTGGTGTAAAATATATTGACATTTCAAAATTAGTGCCTTACGTATGCCTACATTGTGATACACTGAATTGTATGTGTATTTAGAGTTCCTTTTGTAAAACAATGGGAACTTCGTTTTCGCATGCATTGCTTATCATATGCAACTCCTAATGCTAATGCACACACACACACACACACACACACACACACACACCCTCATTCTCTGATAAAAGATAGAGACAGCCAAAGACACCAGGTGACCACACTTTTCAGAGGCAGCTGCTGGCCATATCTTCATCATCTAGTTATGAAGAAGGTCATGTGGTTGAGAAATGCTATGCCATGTAACCAGTACTTTTTAAATCTTAGCATGTAGCATGTAAATGCAAACTTGATTTGCACAGGTAGATTGTACGTTTAGGCGAGTTCAGTGGGATCGAGCTTTCACTGGTGTCTCCTGACGGCCAAGAGCCCACAGAGGAGCAGCTTCACAGCTATCTGCCGTCCCCCCTTGCCTTCGAATATTGTGATTTAGATGGAACTCTAATGCATGAGAGTGACTTGTCCCCAGAGCATTTTTTCAGAATATAAATTAAGTGATATTATAACAGAAGCCCCCTCTTAGCTCAGCATAATGAATATGAACCACCGTGGACTCCTGACCAGGGTTATGGTATGAGAATGAATTACTCTATTAACATCTCTTTTAAGTAGCATTAGTGATAATAAATGAAGAGATTTAATGGAATACTGATAATATTATTCATGCAAAAACAGCACACTTTATCTTGTTAAAACAATTAAAATGTGCTCTGAGGATATTTTACGCCACAGAAATATGATGCTTGAGAGTGCTCACTGCATGTAGCTGAACACACCAGCATTAGCCAGTAATGCCGATAATCTGGTAAAAATCGAAAAGCTGATTTGTATGCTATGCTAATTCAGGATCATCTTCCTGGCCCTCGGTGCCTCCCAAATGCTGCGTACGATTGCAGCGAGCTTTAGCGGTGATATTAGATTAAATTCAATCCTTTTGCTTATAATTTTTTCCAAGAAATTACATCCACCGTTCTTCAGCATAAACCCTCTTTAGCTGCTAAGCAGCCTGTAATATTGCATTTTAAGCCTGGAATATTGCTGCTTTCTTCCCAGACATATTTAAGCTTTGTTTTCAGTTATAGATCATCTTATCCCAATCATGTAAATCCACAAAAAACAAAGATCGCTTGTTTGTGTTGGTGGTGACCTTATTCTGAGCACAACATTCAAACTAACTTTGTGCGACCCTCCCGTCTAGCATTTTTCAGTAAATAAACACGGTAAAACCTTCTGAAACACAGCTTGCCGTTCTGTGGATTGGAGCACTTTGTAAATGAATTGTATTCCCCATAAGAAGTACTCTAAACAAAGGCAAGCGGGCTCTCCTTTCGGAGGGATGAAAGGGTCCGGAACTAGATGTGTTTTAAATGCTACTGCTTTAACATTTTTAAACGGTTAAGCTGTTCAATCTTATTTTCTATACACTTGATCACAGTTGAAAAAGTGACTTAAGTTGTGACGTAGCTGAATTCACCTCACTCCCAACATCGGCACCCACTGCTCACTGACTTCTTTGCCACCTGCAGTAGTTCAAAGTCAGATACA
Organism: Callithrix jacchus; assembly: GCF_049354715.1. Classification (NCBI taxonomy): domain Eukaryota; kingdom Metazoa; phylum Chordata; class Mammalia; order Primates; family Cebidae; genus Callithrix; species Callithrix jacchus. Next base: position 120,273,198 of record NC_133514.1, read on the forward strand.
TCTTCATAACCTTTCGCGAGATACATCCTTCCTTCCTGAGTTACCACACGATGTTTTAACGTTAGAGCACCACTCTGTAAGATCACCTTATCTCCCCTCCTTTCCCAGAAGTAGTTCCCTATACACAGCACACACAGACAGTTTTCAACTTTACTCAGGAGGAATTATAGTTTTTATCCCCCTTAAATGTGCAAAAATATTGTTATAATTATAGATTAAGGTTATTAATAATTATGTATTATTACGAATATTATAGTTCTATGTTAAGATTATTAAGATTATGTTAGAGGTGACCAAAGATACTGTTATACTTATATATTAAGATTATTATTTTATTACTTCCATTAATACTTTCTATAATTTGTAAGAAGCAATTACGTTTATAATCTTGCAAACATGTTACGCTGGGGAAATTTTCCTGTTCTAATTAAGACCTCAGCAAAGCCCAGCAAATAGCAACGCCTGTCTTATTTCCATCGGCTTTTTAATCATGCTTGGCATGCCGTTTTCACTTGATCCCACATAAATTTTGCACGTGTGAGTGGAGCTGAAGTTTCAAGAGGGAGATCAGGTTTTGCATTACTGACAAAACACATATTTACATGAACGAGCCTCCTTGACTGTACGTCATTAGTCAGGGGACAGGAGACTAATAGGATTCTCAAAGTCAGGACTTAAAGTATTAGTTTCTCATATTTATGATTAATGCTTCTCTTATCAGCCCGGGGCCCTGAACAGGATCACGTGGAGCAAGTGAGCTTAAATCGTTCTTGGTTACAATACGCAGACATTCTACTTCAGTGAAGCCCAGAGGAGAATCTTTACCTGCGAGTTATACCCTCATCAGAAATAAGCCACCTCAGAGCCAGGAAAGTTGCTTTTCATGCTTTGTCCTTCAAATGACTTCCCAAGTATTTGACACACTTGAAATATGCCCTCCCCATTAGCGGAAGGTGAAACGCCGCACAGATGTCCATCGTGGTATTGTTCTTCCAACGGCCAGCAATTGCACGGTTTGTTACGTCTCTGCTTCTGCATTTATTTCTCAGTAGAGAACTCCCACAGATCATATACAAATAATAAGCATGGAAACAACAGAGGTCTTACAGTGTGCACGTTGTTTGCTAGAGCGTGACTGAATCACAGAATTCATCTTTGGCATCAGTAAACTGCAGATGTCCCCTGGGGGCAAAATCACCCTGCTTAGGAACCACTAAGTCAAACTCTTTCTAGAGGTTCCTAAACTTCTCAGTCCATGATGGCTGTGTCGCAGCAATTTTCTCGAAGAGCTCGTAGACCGGAAGAAACAGCTGACCATGGAGTGTGTTAAGCATTTAGATCCAGGCAACTTGATTAGCATTTATAGCCTAACAACTTTGTAGCTGTTTGAAAGAAAAATAAACAAACACGGAAAGCAAAAATAAATAAATAAATAAATAAATAAATAAATAAATAAATAAATAAAAAGACTTTGATTCCGTTCTTGACTGCAAATCTTCATGAATGGGGTGGCTGCATGTGCCACGCACTGCCCAGCTTCTCAAACCTCAGCATCAGACACCACTATCCTCTAGCCAGTCACGTGGATTTCCATGCAGTATACCTGATTTCCATTGCGACAAGCACCCAAATCCAGCTTCCCAGCAATATGAAGCCATTGGCAATGGTGTAACACCATCCGATGTGCAAATTCTGAATTGCCTCGAGCTCAGGTTGATACGGTGCATGACACTGGTCAAGATCACTGCCTTTCTCTAAAGTGTGATGTGCTGCAGTGCCCTGGGTCACACTGGCACACATCATGAGAACTGCAAAATAAACCAACTCCAAGGTGTCACCCAGCTTCTACGACAGTGAGCGTCTGTGCACTGCAATGCTTCCAGAAACATTTGTTGTGTGTTTTATTGGAGTATGTCTGATTGGAGGCTGATTGGATGTATGTATGTCTGATTGGAGGCTAAGGGTTGAGGAGTTGAGGAGCACACAACACATGAAACGATCCTGTTTATCGCTCCTTGAAGGGAAGAATGGAAAGCACATGTGGGCTCTGTCTTGAGAGACTCAGAGCAGCGTGCTGGGACACGCACCCCAGCTGTTTCACCACAGCACTTGATGGTTGCACTGAAACGTGCCACACGCAGACAATTCTGGTGGTGGGGTGCAGCTCACATTGCAGCAGTTATCGGGAGGTTTGGTGACAGTACAGGGGCACTGAGGGGGCGACAGACACTGAACACAGTGACATAGATGTGTCTGCCCAATCTTCAGCGAAAAGGAAAACCAGATGTGGCTCTCTAGCTTGGAGCAACCAGGTGACCCCTTGCTGAGATTTAGAACATAACAGGTGACGGTATATTCGGTTGGGTTGAGAGAAGAGAGGGAAATAGAAAACGATGGCTCAGGTGTTTCTTGGGTGTCCAAGTTAAGGTTCCTGATGGGATCTCAAAATATGAATATGAAGCGATGGGAACGAACAGGATTACAACGAGGGTGAGAAGGAGGGCTCAGGATCTGAAACCCGGAGCAAGGGTGAGAAGGAGGGCTCAGGATCGGAAACCCGGAGCAAGGGTGAGAAGGAGGGCTCAGATCAGAAACCCGGAACGAGGGTGAGAGGAGGGTTCAGGATCAGAAACCCGGAGCAAGGGTGAGAGGAGGGCTCAGGATCGGAAACCCAGAACGAGGGTGAGAAGGAGGGATCAGGATCCGAAACCCGGTGGACATTCCTGAAGGAGACAGAGAGAGCAGTAGCTCAGGGGCAGGAGAAGACCCAGAAAGCCAGGAGGGAGTGGAAGGAGAATCATGAGACTCTCATTGCATGGACAAGGGAACCACATTACAGAGAGGTCACGTCCTCATCTCAGAGCTGGTGAGTGACAGAGCTGAGACAAGCCAAGGCTGCGTTATCCAAAGTCTACATTTTCCCTGCAAATTACCCTTTTAATATGTCAATGGGGGATGGAGAAGGTGAGAAACAAACAGATCAGTATATTAAGACTGTGTTAGAAAAAATAAATAGAAGCAAAATAACAGACAGAAGTCAGTGCCCCTCATGAGGGAAAGGGCTGTGGACCTGAGCAGGCTCTGTCCTCTGCTCAGCCAGGCTCACCTAGCACCTGGGAAAGTGGTCAATGCAAAATAAAACCTAAATAAATGTTCACCAGATAAATTAATTGACACCAAGTGGCCAGTCATGTCCCAAGGTTTCATTATCCCATTTCATCCTGACAACACATCAAAATGTTCACCCACCTTAAGGATAAAAGGAACTGGAAGAGGTCCTGTACCTTCCCCACAGTCACACAAAGCTCCGGGCTGGCAAACTTAGGCTGGTTTAGTTTCCAAATTTATTCTCTTAAGTAGAACATGAAACTAACTCCAAGCTGTGTCACCCTCCTGAAGAACATGTGCACGCTATACACAGGCAATTTACAAGGGAGGGAGCCAAATATGTTGTACCTATCCAAGCTCTACTCTAACAAAATAAAGCACAATTTTATTAAAGGGATGATTTTTAAAGGGTTAAATCTCTAATAGAGTTATTTTATAGGAAATATAAGGTCTTGTCAAAGGTCAGAAGAAACATTTACTGTTGGTAAAACGGTTATGTGAGGCAATACAGATTTTAGAGGGTAATTTGACAATAAATAGATACCAAAAGTTTAAAAATATGCAAACACCTTATCCCAATAATTTCACTTATAAAAACTTACCTACAGTGATTTTCATCTCAGGATCATCTATAATCTTAAAAAAAGATAGAAAGAGACACTCCAAATGGAATATGAGTCCAATTTCACTGGGTGGTTAATTTTGCAGCCACTAACACTTTTGTGTAAAGGAAGACTAAATTCACGATATCTTGTTAAGTAAAACATACAAATTAGAAGCCATTTCATTTTTACTTTGTGAAAAGAAGAGTGTTTTATGCTGAAGTAAAAGGAAGTTTGTACCAAATGTAGAACTCTGGGATCATGGGGTGTTCTGTAAAGTCTGAATGGTGAGCAGGAGAGGGCAGATAGTAAGGTTCGACCTTATTCCAAAGGGTCTGGTGAAGAATGTTCTGGAAGAGGTGGCAGTGTAGCTGAAGGGAGGTGAGCAGTTGGAAGGAAGTGTGTGGATGTGATTGTCATCACCAGGGGTGACAGGTGACACAGCAGATGCCTAAGGGTGGTGAAAGAAACCAGATAGGGACATACGAAGCCCTCTGTGGGGGCTGAATAATGTTCCCTCCCCAGCCTCCCGAGCCGTATGAAAATGAAAACGAACCGTTGATACCTGCATAGCCGTGAGGCTCTTAGGGGTGGCTCCTGCAATCTAAAAGTCCCTCTAAAAAGTTTCAGGATTCTTTATCTATAATTTCAGCTGTTGGACATAGGCTGAAAGGAGGATGGATTTAAATAAAATTAGAAGCAGGTCAGGCACAGTGGCTCATGCCCGTAATCCCAGCACTTTGGGAGGCTGAGGCAGGCAGATCAGTTGAGGTCACCAGCCTGGCCAACATGGTGAAACCCCATCTCTACTAAAAATATTTTAAAAGTTAGCTGGGCTTGGTGGTGGGCACCTGTAATACCAGCTACTTAGGAGGCTGAGGCAGGGGAATCACTTGAACTCAGGTGGCAGAGGTTGCAGTGAGCTGAGATTGTGCTACTTCACTCCAGCCTGGGCAACACAGTGAGTGAGACTCCATCGGAAAGAGGGGAGGGGAGGGGAGGGGAGGGGAGGGGAAGGGAGGGGAGGGGAGGGGAGGGGAGGGGAGGGGAGGGGAGGGGACGGGAGGGGACGGGAGGGGACGGGAGGGGAGGGGAGGGGCGGGGAGGGGCACCCAGAGCTGTTGGAGCTGCTTTCCACATTGTTAGTTTCTGTAGCCCAGATAAGGGACAGGGATGATGTGTGTGTATATACATGCTGAAATATCAGTAAGTCTATTAGAGATTACTGAATGCCAATATAACCTGGTTGTCATAGTCTGCTGGGGCCAGCATACCAGAATCCCATAGCTGGGCGGCTTTATCCGCAGTTCTGGAGGCGGGGGGTCCCGGATCAAGGCCTGGCCCGGCTGCTCTCCAGTGAGGGCTCTCTTCCTGGCTTGCAGACGGCGCCTTCCCACGGCATCCTCACATGGCAGAGAAGAGAGCTCAAGCCCTCTGGCATCTTGTCTGATAGGGCACTAACCCCATTGACAGGGGCCCACCCTCATGACCTCATCTAACACCAACCACCTCCGCAAGACCCCACCTCCAAACACTCTCACATCAGGACTCAGGGCTCCAGCATGTGAACTTCGGGGAGATGCACTTCAGTCTGTAACACTGGTGATCAGCGCCACAAAGTACTGAATTTCATAGTTAGATATTTTTCAAAATGCAACTGTATGAAAGCCAACAGAATGTAAGTGATTACCTTCAAGAATAATTCCATATCTGTATGAAATAATTAAGAAAAAAATGATGGGCAAGTTAAGGCCAATTTCCTCAAGTTCTATTTGTGATTACCTAATTTCATTAGGTTGGGAAAACACTGCATGTGTACGAGGGAGTTTTCTGTGACATGTTATTGGAATATTCTAACTGTTAACAAAACAAAGCCTACAGATTTTGTCAGGGTTTGGAAATGGGTATGTTTTATTGGTTATCTTGGGAGAATAAAAGCATTGCAGACATTGTGCTCCAGATTATTTGGTTCATGAAAATTATCTCCTTAAGAATATGTGTCACACTTCTCATGGATTTTGAGAGTTAAATATCAGGAAGTAAGAGATAAATAATCCCATTCTTCTTAAACTCCTGCTCACAGCAGAGGGAGTGGGGTGGGAAGGGAGAGGAGAGGAGAGGGTGATGTTGAGGAACTGACTTTCATCTGAGGGACAGAAGCCTGGGCAGGGGCTGGTGATCACCTAAAGGACCTAAGCTCTGGTCCAGTGCTGCTGAGGCCGGCGTGGCTGGGGTGATGTTTACCCTCCCAGCATGATGCATGAGGCCAGCTTTACTCACACTTTTCAGGGGTCAACTCTCAGATGCTAGGGGATACCCTTGACCTTCTCCAGTGGAGGAGAAGAGAGGGGTTCCTGGCTGGAGTAAGAGGTCAGGGCCAGGGCCCTGCCCCTTCCGTGCCCACATTTCACACGTTCGTTCTTCCTCCTGCTGGTGGTCTGCATGGTCTGCAGTTAAGGGTTGACCCACTCAGGTCAGAGGAATTGGGTTTGGCCATATGTAAATCAGGATTCCCTCCAGAACTACTCTTCAAAGTAGTGATTCACCTTTTCATAATATACCAACATTCCTTCTGTGGTTGGCTGGGTGCGGTGGCTCATGCCTGTAATCTCAGCACTTTGGGGCGTTGAGGTGGGTGCATCACTTCAGGTCAGGAGTTCAAGACCAGCCTGGCCAATATGGTGAAACCCCACTTCTACTAAAAAATACAAAAATTAGCCGGGTGTGGTGGTGGGCACCTGTAATCCCAGCTGCTCAAAAGGCTGAGGCAGGAGAATCGCTTGAACCCAGGAGATGAAGGTTGCCGTGAGCCAAGATTGTGCCACTGCACTCCAGCCTGGGTGACAGAGCAAGACTCTGTCTCTAAGATAATAATGATAATATTACAAAATGAAAATAGCACCATAATAAAATAGCACAGACTGGGCCTCTTAAACAAAAATATCTACGTATTTATTCATTTATTTATATGAGTCAGGGTCTCTCTCTGTTCATTTATTTATATAAGTCAGGGTCTCTCTCTGTCACCCAGTCAGAGTGCCATAGAGCGATCTCAGCTCACTTCAAGAATATGAAAGAAACAAAATCAGTCTGAAAACAGAACCCTTTGCTCAGTGTTGCGGAGATTCCAGAAACGCCGTGTGGTTGTGCCAGGCCTTCCCTGTTTTGTGGGTGTCACTTGCAGTTGTTGATGGCATGCCCAGCACATTTACATATTTGTGAAATGATTCTCATGAAGCATGACCATGTCGAGTGTGGATCACACAGCTTGTGGGATTTCTAGATCATTTAAAAGTGTCTTTGGGTTGTTCCAACTCACAAAGGCTGTGAGAGGCAATGGGGTGTTCAGAAACTGCCACAGTCACGGGCTGAATTCTGTCCCCCAAATGCCTCAGTTGAAGGCCCAACCCCCAGGACCTCAGAAGGTGACTGCATTTGGAGACAGGGCCTTTAGAGTGGGTAAGTTACAGGGAAGCTGTTGGGAGGGTCCCAGAGCCAAACTGGCTGGTGTCCTTATAAGAAGGGAGCTTTGGGCACACGGTCACCAGGGGCGGCACACAGAGGAAAGGTCATATGCAGGTGCAGCCAGGGGGCGCCATCCATAAGCCAAGGAGAGAGGCCCCCGGGGAAACCAGCCCCGAGGTGCCACGAGCTTGGACGTTCAGCCTTCCGAACCCAGAATGTAAATCTGTTTGGAAGACTGACGCAGGTGGATTGCTTGAGCCCAGGAGTTCCAGAACAGCCTGGGCAACGTGGTAGAATCCTGTCTCTACAAAAAATACAAAATATTAGCCAAGTATGGTGGCATGTACCTGTGGTCCCAGCTCCTTGGGAGGCTGAGCAGGGAGGATGGCCTTAACCCGGGAGGTCAACGCTGCAGTGAGCTAAGATTGCACCACTGCACTCAGACTGGGAAAAAGAGAGAGACCCCGACTCCAATAAATAAATCAATGAGTGAGTAAGCAGATTCTTGTGTTTAAGTCACCCAGTCTGTGCTATTTGACTATGGAAGAGCAAGCAGATTAAGACAGCCAGTTTGCATAGCAGTCATCATGGGGGACGGCGGAGACCATAGCTGAGCCCAGCGAGTCCACAGACTCAAGCTCCCCAGAACTTAAGGACCTGGGGTGTTGCTTGCCTCAGTGCCCACATGCTGCAGTGAAGCCTGGAGGGTAAGCCCTGCTGAAGCCAGGACCTCAGCTCAGGTCTCCAAACTCACTGCCCAGGGTGCTCTTCACAATGTACCACCCTGGGCTGAGCAGGGTCTCAGAAACACACACACCCAGAAACTATGCACATAATCTAATTAGAAACTGGGGCTGCACACAGGCAACTTGCTTAAGAGAAGGTCATCCTGGACGAGGTTGGCCCTAAATCCAATCATGGGGGTGTCCTTCTAAGAAGAGGAAGATACAGACAGAGGCACAGAGTGAAGGATGAGGCCATGGGGTGATAGAGGCCAAGATGGCAGGAATGCAGCCAGGAACCGAGGAATGCCAGGGTCACATGGCTGGGGGTCCTGGACACAGGAGGAAATGAGGCGGGCTCAACCCTGGAGCCTCTAGAGGGCCCAGCGCACTGCGGACATGCGGAAGTCCGACTTCCGCTGCAGAACGAGGAGAGAACCCATTCCTGCTGTTTCAGGGCTCCCAGATTGTAGCACTTTCTTACCACAGCCTTAGGAAGCCAGGACACCTGGGAAATTCACAAAGCACCTGAGTTCGGCTTCACGGTGCCAGGTGCTAAACTCCGGGTGAGCTGCAGCCTGTGCGCTCAGTGGCCTCGTCACGCCCTTGCAGTCCTGCCCATGAGCTTGTTTCATCAGGTGGTTTGGACACAGGGGACACGGCACCCGCAGACACGCTCCTTCTGTGCGTTGGTGACATCTGTGAGCCGAGAAAAGTGACCTGAGTGGTCCCTCATGTCCTCAATCCTTGAGCCCCAGACCCCTGAAACCTTCCCCGTGCGACCTGACCCACCTTCTAACAGACAAGCTGGCTTCCCGTCAAGTCATGCTCCGAGCTCAGTGCAGTCATGCGACCTGGATTCTGCTTCAGAAGAACACAGCCCACCTGTGGCTATGAGCTGGCCAACGTGCTGAATGCTACAGCCCGAGAGGGTCCAGGTCAGAGCTAGCAGTGCCCGGTAAGAGGCCCAACATCTTTGCCCAGCTGTGCAGACAATTGCGTCTACCCTCCCAGGAGCAGGTGCTGGTGACTGACTTTCCTCCCAGGAGCAGGTGCTGGTGGCTGAGTTTCCTCCCAGGAGCAGGTCCTGGTGACTGAGTTTCCTCCCAGGAGCAGGTGCTGGTGGCTGACTTTCCTCCCAGGAGCAGGTGCTGGTGGCTGAGTTTCCTCCCAGGAGCAGGTGCTGGTGACTAACTTTCCTCCCAGGAGCAGGTCCTGGTGACAGAGTTTCCTCCCAGGAACAGGTGCTGGTAGCTGAGTTTCCTCCCAGGAGCAGGTGCTGGTGGCTGAGTTTCCTCCCAGGAGCAGGTGCTGGTGGCTGAGTTTCCTCCCAGGAGCAGGTGTTGGTGACTGACTTTCCTCCCAGGAACAGGTGCTGGTAGCTGAGTTTCTTCCCAGGAGCAGGTGCTGGTGACTGACTTTCCTCCCAGGAGCAGGTGCTGGTGGCTGAGTTTCCTCCCAGGAGCAGGTGCTGGTGGCTGACTTTCCTCCCAGGAGCAGGTGCTGGTGGCTGAGTTTCCTCCCAGGAGCAGGTGCTGGTGACTGACTTTCCTCCCAGGAGCAGGTGCTGGTGGCTGAGTTTCCTCCCAGGAACAGGTGCTGGTGACTGACTTTCCTCCCAGGAGCAGGTCCTGGTGACTAACTTTCCTCCCAGGAGCAGATGCTGGTGACTGAGTTTCCTCTCAGGAGCAGGTGCTGGTAACTGACTTTCCTCTCAGGAGCAGGTGCTGGTGGCTGAGTTTCCTCCCAGGAGCAGGTGCTGGTGGCTGAGTTTCCTCCCAGGAGCAGGTCCTGGTGTCTGTCTGCCTGCTCTGCCACCTGAAGTCCTGGTTACCCCCGTGATCCTGTAACCCAATGTCTTCTGGGAAATTATCTTCTATTTGAATTAGCTTGAGTTGATTTCTGAGGTCTGCAAGGACAAATCCTGGTGGAAACACACTGGATGTTCTTCCTTCTTATTTTATTTCAGGCTTTGCATAGCAGTCATCAGGGAGGACGGCGGAGACCGTAGCTGAGCCCAGCGAGTCCACAAACTCAAGAGCCCCAGAACTTAAGGACCTGGGGTCTCGCTTGCCTCAGTGCCCACGTGCTGCAGTGAAGCCTGGAGGGTAAGCCCTGCTGAAGCCAGGACCTCAGCTCAGGTCTCCAAACTCGCTGCCCAGGGTGCTCTTCACAATGTGACTGGCATAGAGGATCAGGGCTGTTCAGGATATCCTCCTGTCCTCGCATGTGAAGCAGGGCTCTGATTTCCCTGAGCACAGGGGTAAGGCTCAGGGACAGCTTTTGAAAGTGTCTGCCCCAGCGCCAGTGACCTCAGTGTCTCATTGTTTATGCTGACATCATAACCCTACTCTTGAGTAACTCAGGTGCTTACCAAGTGCTTACTAACTACTTTTATTAGCGATTCTCCACAGTGGTATCATGAGAAGAGTGAGAAGCATGACCCCCACATCCCCCATCCAGGTAAGACGCTGGGGGAAGGCAGGGTGGATGTGGCCCCAGAACACTTGGAGGTGAAGAGCTGACTAGAAGGGCTGCAAAGCAGATGATGGCTCGGTGGCTCTGGGGGCTTCTTCCAGCCTTGGACCACCCCGTCTGTTCATTTTCCTGACTTTTTCTGGTGCAAGCACCATGATCTTGGCTGTGAGGTTTGCAAGCACTTTTTCTTGAGAAACCTGACTCAAGATAATAGTCATCAATCTATTGTTATCCAGAGACTCTGTGGATACAAATTTCCAGAGAAAAGTCACGCTCAGGGTTGTAAAAATTACGTGGCCAGTTTAGGGTGTGCTTAACCAAACCACCTGTAATATCTTCCATGAAGAAAGAGTAATTAGAGCATCAAGTAACGTTGCGGGAAATCCTAGATTGCAGGGACGCCAGAGGGTTCGCGTGCCTATCAGCATTGATTGGAGGCTCGCAACTTGTCAAGGCAAAGCAATATCGTGTGGAAGGGCAACGAGGCGGGGTACACGCTTACGGATTTCAAGCATGCCTGCTTATTTGCCGTTGGAAATTTCGATCTGGGATGCCAAAGACATGGTGGGCAGCCGCTGACTACGTCATGACGCGACCCCACACAGCCTCCCTTTGGGTCCTTGGCTTAGCCTACAAATGCCATTCCACTCATGAAAACAAAGAGATGATTCCCATCTCTTTGTAACAGAGCCAAAGACAAAAAAGATTCTGCCAAGTAACGGAAACAACAACAAAGACACACACAAAAGCCCATTCGGTGCCTGGTCGGGTTTCATCCCAGCCCGCAGCATCAAAAATCCTGGATTTGCTCCTGCCACCTAGGGTGTCACGTGCTCAGAGGTGTCCTCCTAAATTGGCCATCAGGAGGAGAAGCAGCTCTAATGAACCAATCTCTGTGTTTTTCCTAAAGACATTTTATATGTGAGCAGACATAAAAACACGAGTTTGCAGTTTAATGTCAAGCAATTAGAAGAATCTGTTTACAGTAGATTCTAGAGCACAGGACTGCAAAACATAGGTGCCCAGTGTTTGGGCTCGGCCAGTGAAATAGAAATTCCAAACACAAGTGGATCTCAATCCATCCTCGTAAATCTATGTAAACACAGTCCTGCCCCATTACATTTTAGGGGAAATCTTTTATTTTTTGGTGTACATTATAGATAGTGACAGAAAATAAACCAATAATTATAAGATTATGAATGAGTTATGAACATGCCTTAATATCAAGCCTTGTTCACCATAAATTGGCACTTGAGATTCATTAAAAAGCTACAATATGATTAATGAAGATGGTCACCAGGTCACCAGGTGGGACAAGGGAAATATAAACTAGAAATACAATTTACAATTGAATTAGGAGGCAATATTCATCAAACGAAAGAGGCAGCTAATTAGAAAAACGAGTATGAACTAAGTGTTCAATTGCATTTTAGTGTTTGCTGGACTGAGCTGGAGACTGAAGCAGCTCCAGGAAGCAGCAGAGCACAGATTATAATCTCCTCGAGGTCAGGGGTTGAATTTTTCCTGCCCTTTCATCCCTTCTTAAATACTTGTCCAGCTTTCCTTTGTTGTACGTTAGATGTTAAAAGCACTCTTAGAATGAGCATTGTAGTCTGCAAGGCCATTCCAGGCAAGCATTTCCAGCTTTGATTGCCCTCTTCCAAACAAGAGTCCCATGTCGGATTTGTCCATCCCAGCCTGGGCAAGGCCGGGGCATCTGCCGGGAATGATACCAGGGCTTTGTGGATGAGACACCCTGAGAGTCAAGAGCCATGATTCCTTGGTTTCCTCATCAGCCTCTTTCCTTTGCTGTCCAGCCTGTGGCTGAACATCACAGAAAAGCGCTAGTCTGACACTGTTTTATTTTCCTCCAGTGTTTTTGCTGGCTGAGTGAGTGAGTGATCTTGGCCCCAAGTCATGCGGCCCATCTTGCCTGGTTCTGTGCCTCTATCCTCCCAGGGGAGGGGGTCACCTCCTGGATGCTCCTCAGCAGGTTCCTGGCTCCAAGAGGGCTCACGGAGCCCCATTTCTCAGGCACAGGAGGAGTCTCAGTCTCTGCTCTGAGTCCTTATAAAATCTCATGCACGATCCTTTTACTTTAGAGCAGAGAACTCAAAATCAGAACTTACTGCTCTGACTTGGCCATATTTTAGACACCAAAACATTTTAAACTAATTCTAGAATATAAGCAATTGAATCCTCATGTCGTGTTTTCTCCAAGTTGTTTGGGGATGAACGTCCCAACCTTCCTTTCCCAACATTACTGAGAAGGGACATTTCAGAGCTTCTATTTCTTCCTTCAGTGATATTCTAGTCCAGGGTGATTTTCCCTCCATAACGGAATGCATGGTCCAGAGTTAGAGTCTTTGCCTCTGAATCCACAACTAAATGAGCAGTGTGCTGTCGGGGACTTCCGGAGGGGCTCCATGCATCTAGCATGAGAAAGGTCATTCATGTGAGCGTAATGAATTCTGATATTTAAAACTGATATTAATGGCCTTTGATACTGCAAATGTGGAAGCTTATTACTTTTGATGATGATTAAATTGATTGGAATTTGTAGCAATATATTGTATGCATATTCTTAAGCCAGAAAGAAACCAGGTCTGATAGGCCATGTTGAAAAGCCATTGATTGAATGGTAGTTTATTTGGAAATAAACAAAGAATAACACACTTCATAGTAAATGGCTCTATAAAGCTTTTCATTTTTTGAAGTGCGATTCTTTTATGCTCAAGAGCCATTTCAGGCTAGAAGTAGCTAAACATACACATTTAATACCATAATTACACGTCTCAGAACGCTGATGGAGAAGAGCAAGTAGGCTGAAGAATGTATCTGCTTCTCTTAGCGATTTGGCGCCTTCGTGGAGAGTCACCCTCGTTAGTCTTGATGCAAAGCCCAAGCCCTCCCCACTCAGAGTGTTCCGCATTTGTCTCTCAGAAATCCACACCACAGCCTCATTCTTTTTGTCTAATCACATGAGGAAAACGTCCACTTCATAGAGGGAAAGCAAAACAAACAAATTTAAAAAACACACACTTTCTATTTGGCAAATGAGTCCCTCCACTTACATTCAGTTTCCAGTAAGAGGTCACTTCTAATTAGCATGGCGTGAAAACAAAGCAAAATAAATAAAAACATATAAAGCTTCAGTGGTTTTAGGAGACTGGTTAGTTGAAATTTAAACACAACCATTAGAACTAATTCATGAAAACGGATTGAGAGCGATTTGTGGCAGGGCTGTGTGGACAGCATGGTGGGAAGGGATTAACTTGAACTGGGCAGGGTGTGGGAGGCAGGGCAGCAGGGCCCTGCAGAGGCAGCCTGGGCGGGTAGCACAGCTGTGCCTGGGGGGCTGGTGCTAGGTGGCGGCCGGCAGAAGCAGGACCCATCTGCCTTTCATAGATGTGCCTGACAGAGGCACACGTCGTGGCTCTCCTCCCAGAAATGGCACACAGGGCCTGTGCGGAGTGCCAGGGCCCCGGCACCTTCTGTGAGCCTGGCACGGTTGTGGGGTTAGAGCATCTTGTACCGGGATGTACCAGGAGCAAGCGGGCAGCTGGAGGTGCCGAGGGCCACTGCTCCAAGCACTCATCGGCACTACAGTTTCTCATGAAAATCCTGCAACTGTATAGAGAGATAAACAAATTACCAAAAATGGATGGTGGATGGTGGAACCCAGGTTTCTCACTGTTGGAGGGGGAGGTTGTAGGAAAAGATAGATGATTGATAGGTAATAGATGACCATTAATAGATGTGCATGGCTGATACAGAGATAGATAATAGGGAAAGGTAGATGACAGATAGAGGTGAATGTCTAGACAGAGAGAAATAGGTGATATAAACAGACAGAAATAGATCGACAAACATAGATAATCAATGAGATAGATATGAATAGTTGATATATAGAGATAGAAAATTGAGGTAGATGACAGATAGAGGTGAACGTCTAGACAGAGAGAAATAGGTGATATAAACAGACAGAAATTGATCGACAAACACAGATAACCAATGAGATAGATATGAATAGTTGATATATAGAGATAGAAAATAGAGGTAGATGACAGTTAGAGGTAAATGTATAGACAGAAAGAGAAATAGGTGATATATAGACAGAGAAAGGTAGATAGACAAAAAGACAGACAGATAGATAGTTAGACACAGAGAGATAGACAGAGAGAGAGATAGAGAGATAGATAGACATAGATGATAGAATAGATAATTAGAAAGATAGATAGATAGATAGATAGATAGATAGATAGATAGATAGATAGATAATTAGGGATAGAGACATGTACACAGGTCAGTTCACATGCACACACTACAGTTTGAAAAGGGGGATGGGTAGATGGTGAAAAACCACCAGACCAATTCCAGTTATAGGCCATTCTACCAAATACCTGACTGGTATTTCTCAAAACTGTCAAGGCCATCAAGAACGAGGAAAGTTTGAGACTGTCACAGCACGGAGGATCTTAAGGAGACGCACAACTAGGTGTGAGGTGGTGTCCTTGGCGGGATCCTGGACCAGGAAAGGGCGTTAGGGAAAAGCTAATGAAATCCAGATAAAAGTGAGCGTAGCTGGCACCACCGGCTCCATGCCGCTTCCTCAGCTGTGGCAAACGTGCCCTTGTAAATGGAGGCGCTGACAGAAGGAGGGTGGGATGGAGGCGAGGCAGGTCCTCTCTGTACTCCCTTCTAACGTTTTTGTCAATCTAAAGTTACCCTACAGCTAATGAGGTACTTAAACAGGACAAAAGTGAGGCTTTAAAGGAACCATCTGCCTCAGATCGGTCTTTGCTCTTTCTCCTGCCACGCTCTTCTCCCACCGGATTCTACCGTGACCCTTTATTCCCGTTTTAGGGCTGTGCGGAGTCTTCCGAAGTGCTGGCTGGGATGCTGTGTGGCTGAGGTGCTCCTCGTCTGTCTCTGTGCCATCGAAAGGAGAGGTCGATGTGGGCAGAGAGATTCTGTGTCTGCCCTGAATCCTGCTCCTGCTGGAGGGCACTGCTTTCCTGAATACCCACCGAGTGCCTGGTCAGGGGCCGTGCACAGGAGGAAATCTTGTACATGATGGAGGCTGAATGCACCCCCCCACTTCCTCCTGCGGCTTCTCCACAAACCTGAGGCAGTTCATGCAATAAACATTCCTTGCTGTCAGAAACCGTGGCATCTCCACTTTTTACTTCTGCTTCAAAGAGTTTTATACCTCTCCGAGTTGTGTTTGAACTTTCTTTCATGTTGGCTTAGAACACATGCGTCTCCTCTTAGTCACTTTCGAAAAGATTCAGCAAACAGCAGAGTATTCTGAAAAGTAAGGGACACGAAACACTCCCAGTTGAAATGGAAGGGAAAACAGTTAATTTCACCCTGGATGACAGCTTCTCAGGGAACAATGGTCTCCGGGCGTTGACACGAGGCAGTAATGAGTGAGGGAGAGGAGAACTGAGTCACAGCTGCTCAGGGCAATCACCGGAGAACATCGACTCTCTTCCAGCCAGAACACCATTAATACGTGTGTCAGCCCGGAGTGAATCCTGCCTCGTGCGGCCGCGCTGAGCGCAGGGAGAAAATGAAGAGCATCCTCGGGGACAGGCCTTTCTTTTTCTCCTGGAGTCTTCATTATTCAGGCATTGTGATACTTTTCCTTTATTTGTGTAAAGATTAAATTGCACATGACTTCTGACGTTTCTGCTACCCCAACTGTCATAGGTCGGCGACCTTCATGCACACGAGATAATAGATACATCGTCTGCCGTTCGGGCCACCGCTGTTCCTCCACAGCTCAGTACCTCCCCATTGTTACAAGTCGAAAGCAATTAAATAAAAATACAAGACAAGGCGCCTCAAGGATGTGGAGAATTTCATACATATCTTTACGTGACCGCATTTTAGCACAATCCAGCGCGATTATCTAGTGGAATGTTGAGAATCAGAAATGATTCGTGGGGGAAGTGAGATGTTGTTGCAGAAGACATTTCCTGGAAGGGTCACAGTGTTGGTGACAGATGGGCAGACTCCCTGTGCCTGAATCTGTCCCTCGACAGGGTCACAGTGTTGGCGCCTGATGGGCAGACTCCCTGTGCCTGAATCTGTCCCTCGACAGGGTCACTGTTGGTGACTGATGGGCAGATTCCTGTGTCTGAACCTGTCCCTCGACAGGGTCACAGTGTTGGCGCCCGATGGGCAGATTCCTGTGCCTGAACCTGTCCCTCCACAGGATCACAGTGTTGGCGCCTGATGGGCAGACTCCCTGTGCCTGAATCTGTCCCTCGACAGGGTCACAGTGTTGGCGCCCGATGGGCAGACTCCCTGTGCCTGAATCTGTCCCTCGACAGGGTCACAGTGTTGGCGCCCGATGGGCAGACTCCCTGTGCCTGAATCTGTCCCTCGACAGGGTCACAGTGTTGGCGCCCGATGGGCAGACTCCCTGTGCCTGAATCTGTCCCTCGACAGGGTCACAGTGTTGGCGCCCGATGGGCAGACTCCCTGTGCCTGAACCTGTCCCTCGACAGGGTCACAGTGTTGGCGCCCGATGGGCAGACTCCCTGTGCCTGAACCTGTCCCTCCACAGGATCACAGTGTTGGCGCCCGATGGGCAGACTCCCTGTGCCTGAATCTGTCCCTCGACAGGGTCACAGTGTTGGCGCCCGATGGGCAGACTCCCTGTGCCTGAACCTGTCCCTCGACAGGGTCACAGTGTTGGCGCCCGATGGGCAGACTCCCTGTGCCTGAACCTGTCCCTCCACAGGATCACTCTTGGTGACTGATGGGCAGACTCCCTGTGCCTGAATCTGTCCCTCCACAGGATCACAGTGTTGGTGCCCGACGGGCAGACTCCCCGTGCCTGAACCTGTCCCTCCACAGGATCACAGTGTTGGTGCCCGACGGGCAGACTCCCCATGCCTGAACCTGTCCCTCGAGAGACCTCCGATGAACCCACTGTGTGCGTGGTGTGTCTGGCCTGCTCAGTTTCCTCCTTGGCTACCCCATCCACACGTAATAAATTTAATGAATATTCAGGAAGCCCGTTCTTGAAAACAACCAAAAAGAATCCTAATGGATAGTCCCACCTTTTTAGTGACTGTTCGTAGGAGTGTCTCTAATCGTTGTTATTTCGGAAGTGCCCGGATGAACCGCAGGTGGGTACCGGGGGAGTACACTTCAGAACTTACATTTGAAAACCTAACTCAGAAAAAACGGTAGTGCCGTTATTGATAATAATCCATTTTTGTTGAACCAAGAAATTCTTCGACGTCCCTTTCTTTTCCCACTGCCAACACCTTCCCCTTCTCATCCTGTGAGCGTGGAAAGAGCTTCTTTGCATTGACTGAGAACCTCCCTGGATGACCTTGAATCCAACTTTCCTCAAATTTCTATCAGCTAATTCCAGCTGTCTCTCTCCAGGGGGTCACATCCCTCCCCAGAAGCGATTTCGGAAATGCGGCATTCATAGAACTGCTCTCCGGCCCCTCCAGGACGCCGCCTCCTCGTGTCCATTTCTGTTGCTGTCTGTACCTGCGGCATCCAAACAAGACGCCCCTCCTTGACCACTGGCCTCCCCCTACCAAGAGAGAAGGGGAGCCCTGCCTGGCCCAGGTCGCAGTGATTCTCCTCCAGCCCAACAACACCATGGACAGCAGAGCAAAGGGCCTGGGAGCCCAGCTTCTCCTGAAAGCTGGTGGGCGTCTACAGCAGTGCCTGTCTGCAGCCTCCTAGGGCAGATGCAGCCCCACGGCTCCAGGATTGGGGTGCTCCAAAGCTCCTAGTTTCTCTCACACCAACCATCCTCACTACACACGTCCGGGCAGGGCCTCCAAACACTCTGACCAAAGCACCCTGCCTTGCCCCAGTCAGTCACTCACAGGTGTACTCCCAAACATCCGTACCATGGTGAGCCCCCAGTGGCCCCCGCCTCGTGGAATCCGTGTTTGTGCGTGACACCCTCCCACACTGAGCGAGTGCCACCGGGCCATGAGGCTACCCCAGCTCCTGCCTCACTCTAACTTAGCTCCTGGCTCTGGGGGAGGCCCGAGCAGCCCTAGGGAGACATGGTGGTGGTGAGGAACGGGGTATCCAGCAGTAGCCCTCCAGGGGAGCCATCTGGAAGCAGACCCTGGCTAAGCCTCTGACGATGGGAGCCTGGCCAGCCTGTTGATTACAGCTTCTCCATAGAGCTGCTCCAGTTCAGCTGATCCCAAACCTGTGACCCACAAAACAGCTGAGACAACAGCTCCTCACCGTTGCCGTTTGCACGTGCTGTGTTGGGGGTGGTTTGTCACGTAGCTGGCTGTGGACCGCTGCAGGCCGTACATTCCCATCTCACCCCCACCTGAGGCCAGTCCCAAGGACTACCCAGGCCCGGCCACTCATCCCATGGGGCTGTGGACCTGTGTCCCCAGGAAGGGGGGACTCCATTCCTGCCCTCCCTACTCCCCATGCACAGCTGCCCCTTGCACCCTGGAGCTTGCAGGCTTTTATAAGCCAAAGCCCCTACATCCAGACCCTCTTCCTCAAATTCTTCAGCTTTTTATTCTGGTGAAAAACTGAAGCCCCTGCTCTTCCGCAGGCTCCTCCAGGACTGGCCTCTCCCGTCATTCCGGGAACACCCCTTACCTGTCCCTATGTGCTTCCACCCCGTTATTCTTTCTTCCCGGCTGAGCCTCTTGCTCTGAAAAGCGCGCCATTCACTAAACCGACTTCCAGTCACACTCCTTCCCGAAGATCTTCCCCTGTCACTGTGAAATTCCTCCATTACTGCTTCCATAATATTCCTGGGAGTCGCAGGAGTCACGTGGACGAGGCATGCCCCTCTTGACCTCCTAGCTTACAACAGCTTAACTTTCGATAACTTAAATTACTGCTGAAGATTCCTTTCTGTGTTGTGGGTAACAGGACATACATTGGTCATTCCTACAATGATTTAAAAAGCAGTTGAAATATGAGGGAGACTTGGAATGTTCTGAGCGCAGTTGTCTATACAGAGACCCTGCTAAGGAGCTCCTGCAGCTGCACACAGATAGGGCCCTGCAGTGGGGGAGGACACCCCCGAGAAGACGGCGCTGCACCCATGGGGCCTCGTACCTCAGCAGAGCTGTGTGTGGGAAGGCAGCGCAGAACGGGGCTCCAGTGTAGCACTGCACGGGAGCCAGGACGCCCTGATGGCACCTCTCTGACTCTGAGCACACACTGCACAGTTGTGTTCTCCAAAGTCGTGCTCCCGAATCCTCACCTGGGTGCTCTGAGTCCTTCTCTCCTCAGCTGGTACCAGTCCTCGATTTCAACTCCTCAAGGAACCTCTGTTGGCACCGACTTTTAGCGTCATCTCTGCCCGTGCCCCTTCTGACTTGCCTCCTGCTGAACAGCTCAGGCATAAAGGAAACCAGCAACTATCAGCTGAACGAAATGGTGAGAGGCCTCCCTGGCAAAGAGCCGGCCACCCAGCAGCCTGCACATCCAAAACATGGGAGGCCACAGCTGCACGTGTCAGACCCACGTGGGCTGCTGCTCTGCTGAAAGGGCCTACTGCTAATGAAGGTGAATATGGAATTTTAACAAGAGGGAAAAACAGCAGCAGGGGTTCCCAAACACCCCCACACCAACCAAGGAGCATTAGGCAGTGAATATTTGGGGCTGTTGAAAACACGGTTGCCACAGTGGGAGTGAGTAGAGGGATGCTGCTGTGTCGTATGGAGAAGTCAGGGACACGCTGCGCGCCCCACACTGCACAGGATGGCTGCCGTCTCATATGGAGAGGTCAGGGCCACGCCACGCCCCACACTGCACAGGACGGCTGCCGTCTCATATGGAGAGGTCAGGGACACGCCACGCCCCACACTGCACAGGACGGCTGCCGTCTCTTATGGAGAGGACAGGGACATGCCACGCCCCACACTGCACAGGACGGCTGCCATCTCATATGGAGAGGTCAGGGACACGCCACGCCCCACACTGCACAGGACGGCTGCTGTCTCCTATGGAGAGGTCAAGGACACACTGCGCCCCACACTGCACAGGATGGCTGCCATCTCGTGTGGAGAGGTCAGGGACACACCACGCCCCACACTGCACAGGATGGCTGCCATCTCGTGTGGAGAGGTCAGGGACACACCACGCCCCACACTGCACAGGATGGCTGCCATCTCGTGTGGAGAGGTCAGGGACACACCACGCCCCACACTGCACAGGACGGCTGCCATCTCATATGGAGAGGTCAGGACATGCCACGCCCCACACTGCACAGGACGACTGCTGTCTCGTATGGAGAGATCACGGACACGCTGCACCCCACACTGCACAGGACAGCTGCTATCTCCTATGGAGAGGTCAGGGACACGCTGTGCCCCACACTACACAGGACGGCTGCCATCTCATATGGAGAGGTCAGGGACATGCCGCGCCCCACACTGCACAGGATGGCTGCCATCTCGTGTGGAGAGGTCAGGGCCACGCCACGCCCCACACTGCACAGGACGGCTGCTGTCTCCTATGGAGAGGTCAGGGACACGCCACGCCCCACACTGCACAGGACGGCTGCCGTCTCCTATGGAGAGGTCAGGAACACGCCACGCCCCACACTGCACAGGACGGCTGCCGTCTCATATGGAGAGGACAGGGACATGCCACGCCCCACACTGCACAGGACGGCTGCCATCTCATATGGAGAGGTCAGGGACACGCCACGCCCCACACTGCACAGGACGGCTGCTGTCTCCTATGGAGAGGTCAAGGACACACTGCGCCCCACACTGCACAGGATGGCTGCCATCTCGTGTGGAGAGGTTAGGGACACACCACGCCCCACACTGCACAGGATGGCTGCCGTCTCATATGGAGAGGTCAGGGACACGCTGCGCCCCACACTGCACAGGACGGCTGCTGTCTCCTATGGCGAGGACAGGGACACGCTGCGCCCCACACTGCACAGGACGGCCACGCTGCAGAGAATTCGCCAGCCCCAAATACCCATAGAGCCAAGATTCAGAACCCCTAACATATTAAAATACAAAGGAGAGCGCAAGAAGATCTCCCATTCAACTGGACAGAAAGGGCTCCCAGTGAGAAGCAATGTTCAGGTTCCCACTTGAAATAGGAGTGGCTGAGAAGAGAGAATAGAGGAGGCCATTTTGACCACAGGGTTAAGCCTCTACCTAAAGTGTTATCGATCTCCAGTGTTATTTTTCATCATCATCAAATGAGGAACGTATTTTTTATTGTGGTAAAAGTACATAACATAAACGTTAACGGCTGAAGCGGCTCTCCGTGCAGTTCAGCAGCACAGGGCTGTGAAGCAGCCCCACAGCCTCCTCCCCACCCGCCGCCGCAGCTGACACCCCCTGCAAGGCGCCAGGCCTCCCATCGCTCCACTTGCAGCACTTGCTACTTTAGTTCCTGTGTTTTTAGCAGTGGCCGTCCCAGTGGGCGTGGCAGGTCACTCGTGGTGGTTTTCCGTCGTGTCTCTGACCGTTGCTGCTAATGAGCTTGTTTTGGAGCTTTTAAAATTGGAGTTCAGTGCGGGCTTTCGCTGTGATGGCTGGATCCCGGGTAGCTCATGACTGCTGACTGCTGCATCCCCAGGATCACGCGTCTAACTGAGGTTTGTGATCAACCGGTGAGCCTGCGTATGTGACATCTGAGATGTCTACGTAATGCTCAGAGAAGGGAAACCGAGTCTAGTCTCTACGATCTTCAGCCTACACATGCCTCCGCCCTCACATGCCCATCATCAGCTTCTTTGCAGCCTTAATTCATCTCATCATTCTGCTTATCCGCCTTTCCTGCTTTCCCACCATGTAGCTGGTTTCTACTCCCTGGCATATCCCAAGACCTGCCGTTTTGATGCCCCTGTTTACAGCTGGTGCCCTGGCTGTGCCCTGCCCCACCTTCCCGGCCACTCCTATTTCAAGTGGGAACCTGAACATTCCTTCTCGTTGGGAGCCCTTTCTGTCCAGTTAAATGTGAGATCTTCTTGCACTCTCCTTTGTATTTTAATATATTAGGGGTTCCGAATCTTGGCTCTGTGGGCATTTGGGCCTGGTGAATTCTCTGCAGCGTGGCCATCCTGTGCAGTGTGGGGTGCATAGTGTGTCCCTGACCTCTCCATACAACACAGCAGCATCCTGTGCAGTGTGGGGCACATAGTGTGTCCCTGACCTCTCCATACAACACAGCAGCATCCTGTGCAGTGTGGGGCACATAGTGTGTCCCTGACCTCTCCATACGACACAGCAGCGTCCTGTGCAGTGTGGGGCGCATAGTGTGTCCCTGACCTCTCCATACGACACAGCAGCATCCTGTGCAGTGTGGGGCGCATAGTGTGTCCCTGACCTCTCCATACGACACAGCAGCGTCCTGTGCAGTGTGGGGCGCATAGTGTGTCCCTGACCTCTCCATACGACACAGCAGCGTCCTGTGCAGTGTGGGGCGCATAGTGTGTCCCTGACCTCTCCATAGGACACAGCAGCATCCTGTGCAGTGTGGGGCGCATAGTGTGTCCCTGACCTCTCCATACGACACAGCAGCATCCTGTGCAGTGTGGGGCGCATAGTGTGTCCCTGACCTCTCCATAGGACACAGCAGCATCCTGTGCAGTGTGGGGCGAATAGTGTGTCCCTGACCTCTCCATAGGACACAGCAGCATCCCTCTACTCCAACTGTGACAACCACATTTTTTTTTTTGAGATGGTTTCTGTCTGTCTCCAGGCTGGAGGGCAGTGGTGCGATCTCAGCTCCCTGAAACCTCCACCTGCCGGGTTCAAGCGATTCCCCTGCCTCGGCCTCCTGGAGAGCTGGACTATAGGCGTGTCCCCGCGCTTGACCGTGTTTGTGTTTTGGTGGAGATGGGGGTCTCACGATGCCTTAAAGGAGCCTGCAGGAGCCAGCACTGACACGTTCATTTAGGTTTGAAATGCAAAATGCGGCTGCCCATGCCACCAAATGCTGTTATGGCAGGAGCGCCCACTGTGACGCCCTCTGCATTTTCCCACAGGTTCTATTCTCTCCACTGGCCTTCAGTTGCTCGCAAGGTCCTCTTGCAGAGGCAGCGTGCACAGACACAGGAGAGGCTGGCTGGAGGGTGGGGAATGACCCTCCGTGGGGCAGCTGCTTCTCAGGATGCTGGGATGGGGCCCCCCAGACCCTGGTTTCCCCCCGAAGGCTCCCCGTGCTGCTTCCTCCGGGAGCTAGGCTGCCCATCACTATGGAGGCCTCTTGCACACTACGCACCTGGGGGGCCCCTCATATCTCAGCTGTCCCCGCTCAGCTGTGGGTGCTTAGAAAGTGGGGCTCATGCTTTACTGATTTTTCTATCTCCAGTGTATTCTCATAATTGACATGCAATGTAGCTTTAGAAAAATAGTTTAAAATTCATATATTAGAAGACATCAAGGCTAAACGCAAATTTTATTAACCCTCCAAATCTGGTATTATTTTTAAGAATTTCTGCACTCATTGCATTGCTACAATTTGATATTTTCTGCCCACCATGTGTAGCCTTGCAATTTGCTTGTCCCAACCTACTGTAGCTAAACTCGGTCTTTCAAGTTCTCCCAAATCATCTTGTCTAAAACCCTATTCAGCCGCTCGGAAAGTAGAAACATTTACTCCAGCAAAAATAACACGAGCCCTTTCCCTTCATACCAGGGGATCATTGCTCTTGAGTATTTTGAGGCTAACAATGTTAAAAGATGAACAAATAATCCAAAATTATTTAAAAGGGTCATTTTTGGCACTACTGAGAGCCAACCACCTCTGAAAAAGACAAATCCTCAGGCAGCAGAGGAATTCCAGTGGAGACCTGAAAAGCAGACTGTGGACTAAGGTAAGAGTTAGAATCACTGAGATCTAAGCCCATACTGAAATCGAAGCCGTGTTTCTTCAGCGCCTGCACACCCTAAATCTGTGCATGTACAGAGGCTCTATGGCTGCCCACACCACCCTCTGCTCATCCCTCCCCCGCCCAGAGCACTTTGGGTGACTGAGCTCCTCACTGCTCAGCAGGGAGAGGAGGTCTGCCGCCTGGGCCCCACACCCTCACGGAATGCGTCTCTCTCCCACCACCCCAGCTATACTGTAACAACACATGTGTTTTCCAAATCACAACTGAAAACAGCTAAAAATTAATAGAAAATTCAAAGGATTTTCAGTTAACTTTTTCCATCTATTAGTATTTTCCTAAGCAAGGTTTAATTCAATGGCGCATTAAACGGATTCAGTAAATGACTCCATGGTATGTTAATGGCAAAACCAACACTCAGGCTGGTGCAAGACTTCTGTGGTGAACGCATAGTATCCAGTGACACTGGAGTAGAAGCCTCGTTTCTATCATTCGGTGTGGTGTATGTGTGTATGGGTGTGTGGGGGTGTTTAAGCATGTTATGTGTCTGTTCCTGTGGGGATGTGTTTGAGTGTGTGTATATGCATGTACCCATGTATTTGTGTGCGCATATGTGTTTATGTGTGCATAGTTGTGTGGGGGGGCTGTATATGTCTCTGTGTAGAGATGTGTGTGTCTGTATGTGTGTTTACATGTGTGTACATTATATGTGTTGCATGTTCACACATATGTTGCACGTATGTGTGTGCCTCTTGTGGGGGGCATGTGTCTATGTGTATACTTGTGTATATGTGTGTTTACATGTGTACATGTGTGGATGTATATATGTATTGCATGTATGTATATGTGTCCTGTGTGTGTGCATGTTTTTGCATGTGTGCATTTATATAAATGTGCATATATGTGTGCACTTGTGTATGTGTGTGTCTACATGTGCACATGTGTGTGGGTTATATGTGCATTGCATGTGTGTATGTGTGTTTGTGTGCTGCATGTGTGTGTGCATATGTGTTTGCAGGCATGTGTTTATGTGAATATGCATATATTTGTGCACTTGTGTATGTGTGTTTACATGTGTACCCATGTGTGGTTGTATATGTGTATTGCATGTGTGCATGTATGTGCATATGTGCTTACATGTGTTGGTTTTATGTGTGTGCATATATGTGTGCATATGTATATGTGTGTGTGTTTGCAGGTGCATTTGTGTGTGTGTTGTGGGTGCATGTGTGCATGTATGTGTGTGTGTGCATGAATATCTGGGTGTGGAGCACGTGCATTGCATGTGTGAGTGTGCCTGTTTGTGAGCTCTGACACTGTTTGCCCATTGATTGTCTCCCTTCCCTGGTCTCCGATACTCGCTTGCTCCTCTCCTAAGATACCTGTCTGCACTATGATTTCTATGGGCTGACTTCATTACCATGTATCATCCAGTTCAGAGTCAAACCTGATTAATTAAAGAGCAGAAAATAAAACAGCAAAGTGGCTCGCTGCCCTCCTTCCGAGCGAATGACAATTAGCAAATAGACAATCCTTCCTTGTTTTCCTTCGTTAACAGAAAAAAGTACACTGGCTACTTGGAGGGTTTTTTTGTTAATCGGTGGCGTCCATCTGCAGCCTTTGTTCAGCAGGTCTCTGCAGCTCTCCTCTCCTGCACGCGCATGTTTATCGTGGCCTCCTGAAAGCCCAGAAGCCCATAGGTCAGAGAACAGCGTTTTGATGGATTATGGGATTGTAACTGTCCCGGCCAGTTGACAGCTTTTATTGGCTGGGAGGATGAGCCTGTAAACCTTTATATAATTATTGTATTAAAGGCACTGTGCCTCTGTGTTGCTGGCGCTTGTTCAGGGATCAATGTGGAGATAATTTCAAAAATGAATAGTAAGTATTGATCGTCCCATGGTGGGGCCTTATCAGCGGCTGAGGCCAAGGGCTGCAGATTATAACTTCAATGTCATTTATGACGATATGATGCTGATTGCCGGGGAGCAATTTAAACAAAGGGCTGATTTAATTCGCAGTGGATTTTTGTAGTGTGATGGGTAATAAATCACAATCTATGTAATTTTTAGAAATGAACACATGTTGGCAGTAGTTCAGGGCAGTTCCTAAGAGATCTGAAAATGACCAGGGAGGAGAAAAATCAGCCGAGAACCCCCTCTGAATGATTGGACTTTGCTTGATTCTGGCATTCACATGACCTTGGGGTCCCTGCTGGCAGCTGCTGGTTAATTTTCTTCACTGAGGACACAGTTTAACTTTCTATCTGTCTGCCAATTACCTGACATTTTCAACTTATCACCTTCTATTTTTTAAATGATTGGAGGCACATCCACATTTTGACATTTTTTTTAAAGCAAGTATTGGTTCTGTTGCTGAGAGGCATCTCTCCACCATTCCACTCTAGTAGCCCCTTCGATTTTTCCACACAGAAATTAACATCAGTTTCCATAACCACATAAAGAGATAATTCCAGCATTTTATTGTAATTTTCAATACTTCCTTGGTTACATGCTGCCAACTTCTAAATTTCAACCTCAGCCGTAGACGCATGCATGGAGACTCACAAATTGCCTCTTAGGAAATTATACTCAGTGGTCCTTGTTTGAAGAAGGTTCTACCCTTCAAAAAGAAATCATTAGAAAGTGAATCATTAAGGAATATTGGAACAACATGAGCAGATTCATTAAGCCGTTTCCAAGTAGAAAAACTGAAGCAACATGTTTTGTGACTTGTTGATTTCAGTTATTATAATACTAACAACATACTTTATATCCATTCATTTCAGAGGAAGGAAAATTTGATATTTCAAGGATATTGGATGCAGATCCCTAGGAAAGAGTATTAAAAGATTAGAAAGCTAAAAATAGGGTCCAGGCTGCGTCTGCAAACGGCAAGAGTTCTCCCAGGTCCCCACTCATGCGGATATGGAATCCCAACCCCTGTGCAGCTGTGCTGGGGCCTATTCTGTCACCCTGCACCCCTGTTTAAGAATTGTTTAACTGGGGGAGGGCCCAGGTCACCTCCTCCGCAGGTACAGGAGAGAGTCGTATATCCAAGGTCAGGTTTTGTACTACATGACTCAGACTCAGTGAACAAGGACATGTTCTTGGAGGGCAGATTTCTCAGCCTACGGATTTATAACCCCTGCTCCATGACCTGGGATTCTGCGGCTTCAACTTCGAGCCTACAGCCCTGAAACCCAGAGAGCCAAAAATTAGAAGACATCTTGTGTGGTATTATCTCTTGATTGCCTCATTTTTAATCTTTTCCATTTTCTAAGAATAATCGTAAAGCCCCAATCTTCCCCCTCACACATCAATTCAGGATGAAAAATCTTTCATTGTATTTAAAGCAGTTTACCTGTGCCATTTTTTAAAACATGCGTTGCACAGACCTGGGCCTGTTTTGGGGCAGGAGGCAAGGGGAGGGAGAACGTTGGAACAAATACCTAATGCATTAATAATGCACGTGGGGCTTAAAACCCAGCTGATGGGTTGGGGTGCAGCAAACCGCCATGGCACATGCATACCTACATAACAAAGCTGCTCACTCTGCACATGTATCCGGAACTTAAAAGCAAACAAAAACACCGTGTTGCCCTCACAGTGCCCGTGAGTGAGGGTGCTCCTTCTGCTCAGCCATCCAGCGCTTAGTCCACTTGCAAAATACAGGACTGAACGCTCATTATCTCGCAGACCCCAACACACACTCCCGGACCGTATCTCTCACCCTCTCAAGGCCGGCTTCCTCCCTCTTCTTCACCGCATCTCTCTCTTACCTCATGGAGAACACTTTTACTACCTTTCATTTGTCCTCTTCAATTTTTCCCTAACCCTGTCACAAAACATCACTCCCCCAACCTCACCAATATATTACAACCAAATCATATGTAGAAGATCTGACTGGAACCCGTGTCATCTTGGGAACAGCAAATGGCTTCCAATAATAAGTAACATTTTCTATCCTCGGCCCCAAGCTGTGCTGTGTAAGGCTCCCACCCTGCAAAAACTCCACTTCCCAAAGCTCGACTTCCTTCGGTTTCATGCAGTGCTCAGGAATGTCTGTTCTACGCCTGCAGTTGGCCTCCTCTGAAGACATTTCTAAGAGAGACTGCTTTTCCTTCACATAAAGATACTGCATCTCCTAGCTTCAATGTTTGACTTACAGCCTATCTGTTGACATTTATCATGAAAACGTTGAAAGAAACTTAATATAGTAGACATTTATCCAGCCCTTCCTGTGTGGCATGTATGATGCCAAATCCTAGAGGCACAAAGATCCCAAGATGAAGCCTCTCACCGTGAGAAGCTCCTAGCACAGAACATAAGAGCCACACGACGACGGATAAATTCAGACATGGTGCTGGAAATGCGGCAGCAGGCGTGCTGGATATGGTGGGTCCAAGGCCCTGAAAGCAATGGCGTTGACATCCAGCTGCGGTCCTAGAGAGGGCTTCTCAGAGCGGACAGTGGCTGAGCCAGGGGTGAACTAGGATGCACCAGGGTGCGCTAGGCAGACAGGTGTCTCGTTAAGAGGGGGCAGCGTGTACAAAGATGCAAAGCTATGGAACAGTACGCGGGACGTAGGGAGCAAGTCTTGGGAGTGAGGGGCGGGGAGGCTGAGAAACATGCACCAGAACTGGAGTCTGTGAAAATGGTAGAAACAATTTTTAAGGACCAGGGTTACTTTTAATCCCACGGTTTCCGTATTCTACTGAATTTCCATATTCTGATGAATTATCCATTTAATGGCTTCCTGAGTAATCATTTTGGAAAGTTATACCAATAAAATACTCCAGTCTTTAAATTTCCCCCAATTTAAGGCCTCATTACCTCCTGTAATAAGAGTACAGTGACATTCTCCGCACTGTACTGTACTTAAGAGCCAGCGCACGCTTAATGAAGAAGACGCCTTTCCAGTTGTGAGTTTTCTAATGTTTTCTAATGTTTCTATGGTTTCATTTCTAATGATAATAAGGGTATATGAACACTTAACTGATTTTCAACCTAAATGTGGTATTTCTTCTCTGCAATTAGAAATGTGAAATGTAAGAAAAATCTTACATTTTATGTTTTTTATGTGGGTCTGTTTGGTTTACATTAATTTCAATATATTCTTGATAGTACTGTCCTGGTATAACGCAGAACAGGAAAACATCTGTCCTGAAGCATTTATCCATTTATCTGATTTTAACAATTATAGTCATTAAATTTTAAAGCATGACCACAAGTTAAAAAGAAATGAAAAGTCAATATCCTTCAAATGACATAATTTGTATAAACGATAATCGTATTATACAATATTTATTTTGTTTATTCTTTATTTTTTATTTTTGAGATGAGGTCTCACTGTCACCCAGCTGGTGTGCAGTGGTGTGATCTCAATTCACTGTAACCTCCACCCTCTGGAATCGATGGATCCTCCTGCCTCAGTCTCCCCAGCAGCTCACACTACAGGCACATGCCACCAGGCCCAGCTAATCTTTGTATTTTTTGTGGAGACAGCATTTTGCCATGTTCCTCAGGCTGGTCTCAAATGCCTGAGCTCAAGCAATTCTCTTGCTGGAGTTACAGGCATGAGCCGCCGCACCCAGCCAGCATTTTTATTTTTAAATATTGTAGTTTCTCTTATCTTGGCAATGAAAATGTAAAAGGAAACATTATTTTGTTGATATATTGATATTACTAATAAAAATAGTCTTCATTTATTGAATACTTCTAAATGTGGAGCAGACACAGTGAGAACACTTCTCACACAGGACGTCATCTGGTCTTCCGGTCGCTCTGATACAGTTGCTGTTGCTATCCCATCTTCCAGATGAGGCTACAGAACACACCGTGGCTCCCAGCCACGCAGCTCGGTGCAGTGAAGCAGAGTGAAGCGACAGTGCAACCGGTTCTGACCGGTTCTGACTTTGACATCTCAAAGTCAATCAGTCTCTGCAAAAGACACGGGTTCCCTAAGTGAATTACATCCCAAACAATTTTAAAGAATTAAGAATATATTTTAGGTTTTTTTTTTTCATACCTTGAGCTAAGGAGACTTTATTACGCATCTACATTCTCTGTTCTGAAAATATCTGCTATCATATTTCGGGGAGGAAAAACAGCAACATTTTACCTTATGTTTACATGAGAAGATTAAGAAGCCCCTGCTGAGAACAGACCGAGCTCGAGGTAAAGCATTCCAGGACCTACACACCCGGTTTCTCTAGCTCAGGGCACGTCTCCTTATAAAAGAAAAACTGTTTTCCTAATCCTCGGGATGCGTGCAGACCTTGGGGCTGGAGGCTTCTCCCCATGGCAACGGCCTCCTCCCTCAGCTGCCACAGTCCCTTTCTCTCCCTCGCAGTAACCCTTCTGAATATCGGCTCTTTGCCAAGTCTGGGTTTACTTTTTATTGGACACCAGTTTTTTATCAGCACAGAAGAAAGGTTGACTGCTCAATGACTCAACTTGTATTGAGCAAACTGCTTCCCGTCCATCAGGTGACTGACCCCGTTCTAGCATTGCGACATGCACAGCTGCCCAGTCTAGCTCCCCTCCAGAAGTTCCACTGAGAGTTAGCTTAGCCGTTGTGAAAGAGTAGACCTTTCAAAAATCATTTTAAACGGTGATAACTTTTGCACATGTTAAAAGGTAAAAGAGAGGGCGGTGTTCGACGCCTTTTAGTATAAACTCTATGCAATTAAGGAAACTGCCACCCTTACATTTTTCCTAAGTGTCTACCCACATGCACATGAGTAACAACGAGAAGATCAGACACTCTAACTCGAAGAACAGACGCCGAGTGCAACTTATGAGGCAAGCACCATCGTGGGGCACTGCCTGGCTGAGACGCCCCGCGCCCTCGCCTATCTAAGCACACATACAACTCCTGCTTATTCGTGTTAGTGGATGGGGTCAGAGATGCGGATAAATCAATGTATCCGACTATTCTAAAATAATTACTATTGATCGATGGAGGACTGGAATTCTTGCCTTTATATTTAAATATTGATATATATGACACCCTGGAAATCCCGTGTCTCTGAAGTAAAATGATGATGACACCAACTAAATTCGCCATCTCTATCAGGCTAGCGCACAGTCCGGTTCCCGAGAGCCCATCTCTTCTCTAGCTCTCCTCCACCCAGAGGGACAGGCCACCTCCTGGAATATGCTAGAGCTGCTAGAAATGCGTGACTCATTCTCACAGCACAATGGAGGGTTTTCATCAGGGACTGCTCATGTAGGAGCGGGCAGGTCACAGGGGCCACAACACTCTGCTAGGAGTGGGTGCAGGCTCTTCTCTCCTCAGACTGCAGAGCTGGAGCATGGGAAGACCTCACTGGGACCTGCTCCAGAGGTGACGTGGACAGGGTGGGCCTCCACGGTGGGGTGTGCTATGGAGGGGGTCCCACTACCTGACTTCTCTGAGAGTTTTGAGGAGCAAAGGCCCTCGTTTTGCCTTCCTAATTCACAGGGTCCATGGATAAATCCTAGGGATGACCAGCTAGCCCAGGGAGGGAACCCATGGTGTTAACCCCTCAGGTGGCAGAGAAGAGTGGGGAAAGAGCCCTGAACGAAGGGCAGAGATGCGAGTTACTGTTAACTCATTTTTTAATTTTAATTTAATTTTATTTTTTTAAGACAGAGTCTCACTCTGTCACCAGGCTGGAGTGCAGTGGCACAATCTCTGCTCACTGTAACCTCTGCCTCCCGTGTTTCAAGTGACTCTCCTGCCTAAGCCTCTCAAGTAGCTGGGATTACAGGTGCACACCACCACGCCTGGCTAATTTTTTTGTATTTATAGTAGAGACAGTGTTTCACCATGTTGGTCAGGCTGGTCTTGAACTCCTGACCTCAAGTGATCTGCCTGGCCTGATAATTCGTTTTCCATGTGTGTTCAGGCTTGAAGGAAATGAGATGATGGCAGGACCCCAAGATTTAAGAGCTTACAAGTAAACGAAACGAGTGCACAGGCTCGGGCCATTTGAGGAATGATGACTCGGATGGCGGTGTGGATACAGCGGGCCTGGAGTTCACGTGAGCGATGACTGGAATGTGGAGGAGAAAGTGGAGGTGTAGATGGGAGAAGAGGCTGGGTGTGCTTTTGACAGGTGGTTAGAGGAAGTTCACTACAGCTCAACATCGCGGAGAAGCGTCTGCTGAGTGATCCAAACAGGTAGACATTTCAGAGAAAGACGCCAGAACCCACTGACGAGTTAGCAATGGACCCAGTGAGGAAAGAGGGCAGAGACTGCCCAGTCCTCAGGCTGCTCCGTCCTGAGGCGGCAACACGGAGGGAAAGGGAAACCGTGAGGAAGCTGTGAGGAAGCCAGGCATGAATTTAATATTTGTTTGTTTAAAATAACTTCTGATTATACACTAAACACGCATTTGAAATAATTTGCAGTAAGTAACAAAGCTAAAACAAGAAGTTTAAAATGGCATAAGTGACTATAATCGTGGTTTCCAAGACATAGCGGCTGGTTTTCAGCATTTTTCAGCTTCATTCAGTACGAAATATTACCTGTGAGCTGCAGATATGCTCTCCTGTATTGAGTCTGCAGAACACAATGTCTGACACCCAGAAAGGACAAATAAATCTTTGTTGTACCAATTGTTCTTTGAAGAAATTTAGTTCATTCGTGTGTGTGCATGTGTGTGTCAGTGTGTGTATGCCTGTTCAGTGCATTACAATCTGTTTGCTTTAAAAATATAGTTAGCTGTTTTGTCATTGGAGATTTTATTGATAATTTTCGTCATTTTAGATATGATAACTATGTTATAAACTGTGGTGTACTATGATGCTTTGCTTAGTATAGATTGGAATTCATTCTTGGACATGTTGACCTTCAGCTTCTGGAAGGACATCTAGATGGAGTTGTGTAGCAGTCAGGAAGAAATACATTGATACCATCAAAAATGCCTTACAATACCAAGTCTATACACCTAGTCTTGCTGTCTATCTTTTTTCTTGGGGAGACGTCAGGAAAGCCAAGACAATGGTTGATTATCAAAAAGGAGGCATGGGATAAAGAGAGGAGTAATGGTAGACCCTAAGAGAATGCTCACCTTCAGACATGAGAAGAAAGAAGGAGAGTTCAGAAACAGACCAGGGAGTATCTTGGGGTGACAGAAAATGACAGGACAGTGGACTGTCACTACGTCTCCCAGAACATGTGGGGTCATTTGTGTTTCTCTCCTTCTCAGGAGGAGATCTGGCTGGAAGTGCTGGTTTGTGGTTTGTTTGTGTGTTAGTTCGTTTTCATGCTGCTGATAAAGACATACTGGAGACCCAGCAATTTACAAAAGAAAGAGGCTTAATTGTATTCAAGTTCCATGGGGCTGTGGAGGCCTCACAATCATGGCAGAAGGCAAGGATGAGCACGTCATGTCTTATGTGGACGGTGGCGGGCAAAGAGAGAGCTTGTGTGGAGAAAGACCCGTTTTTAAAACCATCAGATCTCGTGAGACCCATTCACTATCAGGAGAACAGCATGGGAAGGACCCACCGCCATGATTCAATCACCTCCCACTAGGTCCCGCCCACATGTGGGAATTCAAGATGAGATTTGGATGGGGACACAGCCACGCCACATCAGTGCTGCAGTAGGTACTGGTCAGAGCCAGAGACCAGGATGACCTTGCCCCTCCCCTGAGGTGTAGACTGGCCAGAGAAGGGAACTCCAGGGTAAACCAGAGCGGCAACCCCCAAGGACCTGAAGGCACAAACAGCACAAAGATCATTTAACGAAGCATTTTTAGAGCTTAGGATATTTCCAACAAAATATCTTCCCCCA
This sequence comes from Callithrix jacchus, assembly GCF_049354715.1. NCBI lineage: Eukaryota > Metazoa > Chordata > Mammalia > Primates > Cebidae > Callithrix > Callithrix jacchus. Next base: position 120,307,200 of record NC_133514.1, read on the forward strand.
AAGCTAGTGTTGGTAATATTAGATGCATTGATTTCTAAGAGGGTCCTACAGAGACACATTGGAGTCCCTACTCTTTCTTTCTCCCAAGTACTGCTATTTTCAATACATAATGCCTGGAGCAGAATATGGAAATGGCTTGAAAATATCCTCTCCCTTGCATACGGGAGCACACAGATGGGAGGACGCATCTTCAGGAGCAAGGTGAGCGAGACCTCGTTAGCAGAGGAGCAAGTTCACGACTACACATCCTCTTACTTGTCAGTTTAAATCTGAAGTGAAGAGCGAGCTCACTGCAGATCTGAAAACAGTATTTCCTGCTGACAAGACATGAATGAGCTAATTGTGTTTTAAATAGTTCACCTTACAAAAAATTTTCTTTCTTTATGTGAATAGAGCTGTGATTTATTAATTTTCCTATTATTTGCTATAGACTTTCCCTAGCATATTGAAACCAATACTGAAATCTCAATGTAGTTAGTGTAGATGGCAAGACATATGTGAAATAAAACAAGCAAATTTAAAATATCTGGGCAGCCCCTTCCTGGCCATAATGCCAGGGACCCTTCAGTGAGGATCTTCAGGGTGGCGGCTCTCACCTTGGCAGACAATCCAGCATCAAAGGTGACAGGACTGGACAGCAGGCACTTAGAAAAGATAGCCACACATGCTACAAAGAACTAAATTAGTAAAGGAAACCTAATTATCTTGCCTCCAGCTTCCCTCTGGTCAGTATCCCAATTGAACACAGACAAAACTCAGCATTTTTATAAATGCAGCACTTCAGACTTAGAATAATTCCTTTCTTAACCATTCATCTAGAACTGCACTGGCCATCTTTTTCTGTCCTTTAGCTGTAGATTTAGAAACAGTAAGTATCAAGCGACATCCATTAAAACATAAACACACATGCCCCTTTGTTTTTTAGGAAACCAGTTTTGACTTTTGTTTTTCAACTTAGAAAATGGTAACAAGGGCATTTGTAAAGATAGAATTATATCGTTTGAGCAACTCACATACGTATCCAAATGCTTTCAGAACATTCTGTGACATTGTTTTATACACAGATCATTCCAACCTGCCTGTGTTACCGACGTGAAAGAACATTCGTCAAGCCAAGGGTATAAATCTCATCATGGTACAGAAAATGTGATCACGTCATATCTGGAAAAGATAAGCTAGTAAATAAGAATGATCCGGAAAAAAAGTCTACTTGCATTGAGGTCGTAAATTTGCAAGGTTATCATATTTTCAGAATGTTTTAAAACTATCTTACATGGGAAGATACCCAACAAAAATTACCTTTCATACTCCTCTTCAGTCTTTTCTCTCTGACTTGCTTATCAAACTTGGATTAAAGATGATAGAATCTTAAATAGTGTTAACTATGTCATTGTGATTGTTCCACTCTGGTGAGAGGAACAGTTCTGAAATAGTTCTGGAAAGGAGAACAGTTCTGGAGAGGGGGGTGGTTCTGGAGACGAGGACAGTTCTGGAGAGGGAGAACGGTTCTGGAGAGGGAGAACGGTTCTGGAGAGGGAGAACGGTTCTGGACATGGGGGACAGTTCTGGAGACGAGGACAGTTCTGGAGGGAGAACGGTTCTACAGAGGGAAATAGTTCTGGAGAGGGAAACAGTTGGAGACAAGGACAGTTCTGGAGGGAGAACGGTTCTGGAGATGGGGGACAGTTCTGGAGAGGGGGACAGTTCTGCAGAGGGGAATGGTTCTGGAGAAGGGGGCAGTTGTGGAGAGAAGGTCAGTCCTGGAAAGGGGAACTGTTCTGGAGAGGACAGCTCTAAAGAGACTCCAGCAAGATCTAGGTCAACCTGGGCCAGTCTTCAAACCTTTTGAGACTTCTGTTCACGTTCTTCTTCCTCTCTGGATCCATGCTGTCACGCCTCAATCTCTTGCCATTGCAGACCTTTTCCTAATGCAGCTACACTAGCGCATGATGCTTAATCCTTGAGCCATCACAAACTATGGAAGAAAACAAATGGTGACAGAGGCAAAGAGGAGAAGGCAGAGAAAGGCTTAGAAATGTATCAACTTCTTACTCAGCCAGCTTATTAACTGAAAGGCTGCGACATGGATTAAAACATTGATTATGCAAGAAAAAAGTATGAATTTCAGTGATTAGGAGAATGTTTATTAAGAAGACTTTATAATAAGCATTCTGACCAGTACCTACTGCAGAACTGAACTCTTTCATGTTTATTTAAAGTTTCAGTTTGCTTATGAAATGTGTTAATAAACTTTCATGTCATGTGTGTGAAACAGTTCTTAAGACTCTTACATAAAAAAATAACACTTTAGATCTTATTTCTCTAGTTTTGTTGTGTCCTGAAAAGTCACCATGTGCTCTGAGGTCAAAATTCATGTTTAGAAATATCAGAATAAAAACACTGTATAGAATTTGTGTAAGATTTTTTGTATAGATTGATGTATAGCCCCAATTTACTTTAAACTAAAAACTGAGCAAACAGATAGATATGCAGCCTTGTAGTTGTACATAGTTCGTGTGTACCCAACTCACTGTCACGTGAGCCTGTGTGTGCATATTTTTATATATTTTACACACACACAAGCCAAATCCATGCAGATATAACAGTTGCCAAGTGCAGCTCTCTGTTGATCTCCACATGTCGTATATATCTGTCTGCAGACCAAACTCTGTGCTTGCTCTATCATTGCTAGCTCAGGGGGAATCATTCAGACCAATGCAATTTACTCAATATTGGTCAGTTTGACTCCTGACCCCCGTCCCTCGACATCGTATCCTTGGCAACCTTGCTGTGTGTTAAGGCAGCATGTACGTATTGGTCTCATCTGTGACAGCTTGCTAAAGGCTGCTTAACATAGCCTGGTCTTTTCACGGAAAATTAGAAATCCAATAATATACTATATTCTGATCAGGTTGATATTTACACAAGGAAAACCACAACTGAGGTGTGCTTCCTAAGCACTATGTCAAAGCGGCCAGGTGCTTGGGTTAGTTTCTTGCATGGACCATGAAGTTATTTTCTTTGTTGTCTTACGGCTGGTGAGGAGAGAAGGATTAGATGTGTTTCATCCTCTGTTTGGGAGATCATTACTCCTGACACGTATGCACTAATTCAACACTTGGCAAAATGAACCAGAAAAATCTGTGGAAAATATCCCTTAGGAAACATCATAAAATATTTTCACTTTTGTATTTTATTTTTAGTAAATTTTACTGTGTATATTTAAGGTATACAGATTATTATAGTGGGGTAAACTAACGTATTTGTCATTTCACACGGTTATGCAGATTTTCATTCTTGTATTTTAAATAAGCTAATTACCAAGACAGTGGACTGTCTGGGTATACTTGAGAATTGGCAAATTTATGAAGATATATATATATATATTGAATATTTAAGGGTATCTCCAGAATGAACATGCTGAATTTCATGTTTAGGAATATGTGAGACTATATGGGAAATAATGCCAGCACCATGAAGAAAATCTTGAAAATATCATTTATATAGACTGTTATTGCCAAATCACTGAAATTCAGTAACAGATATCTGTAACACATTTTCTAGCAGACAGCAGGGAGATTAGACATGATGAATTATGAAATAAGCAGCATCATCCCTAATTATAAAAATGGCAATTGTCTCACATTTCCCCAAAATCTACATGAAAGAAACCTCCCTAAGCTGGTGTTGAACACTTGTTTCAATTTAACTTTTTCTTTTCTCTTTGAGATTGAGAAATAATAGGTGTCCAGTTTCAAGTAAGATGAAATAGTTCTTGAAAAATATCCCCAAAGTCTTTGTAAACAAGGGTGACATATTCTCGTGCTCAAAAGCAGACAAACGCCTAGACACAGGCAGCAGTCTACCAGCCTACCACCATTTTTAGGAGTTTAAAAGTTAGGAAGGAAACCAAATGGAAGGCAGAGAAGGAGACACAGAAGGAGGAAGGAAAGTTGGCTGTTTTTCACTGCAATTGAACATTCCGTTTCCTAGAGAGAACTGAACAGTTCCCACAAAGGCTGTCAACAGCGTGTTGCCCCCTGCCCACCACGGAAAGTGGCCACCAGAATACCACCTGCAATGTTGTGGCACTGGTGAAGGGCAGCCTTTATTTGTTTGCATTTAGAAAAATCTATTTACTATTTACTTGTGAAATCCCATCATTTTGATTATCTGCTTACATTGTTGATAAATTTGTGTGGTTGTTAAACAAATTTCACACTTCAAAAAATCAAGCGTATGTTTGTGGAGGTGAAGTTACTTGGAAACAGAGCCTTTTAGCATTTTGATTCTCTGCTAATCCACTGACAATTCTTGCATGAATTTGACCATTGTGTACACTTTTTGGTATCTGATGTGTATAAAATGTTGGCACTTCGTATACGATGTGTAGGAAACATTGGCATTTAAGCGATCCTTGCTTAGCCAAATCTCAAATATTTAAGAGTATCTCCAGAATTTCATACTGGTCACGCCACTTCCTGATTTTTCACATTTTCAGGCTCTGCTCCCTCCAGGTCCATCCTTTGCCTCTCTTCATTCTGGGCCACAGACAATTTGTACCAACAAATAATCAACAGTGGAGCATGCACACGTGGTGCACAGCTGAAGGCACGTTCGGTATCAGGAAGAGATGCTGTCCACGTGGCCATCATTCGCAGGGGAGGCAGGCAGGGGTGATGTCACTGGGCACTGGCACTGAGCTGGTCCTGGGAGTGACCAGGCTGCATCGGTGTTTCTTTGTATACCTTCGGCACAAGGACAGGTGGTGATCAGCTCTGTGTGCACAAAGGATCGTTACAGATAAATACAGTCATCATTTGCTTTATAGTAAAAGTAAAGAGATGTAATCCTTATGTACACGTAAGATGAGAGTCTTTTAAAAAGCATTTCTGACATATAAATAGTGCATTATGCCTCTGTTTTGTGAAGGGTTCCATTTTTCTAGCTGTGTATACCATGTTATCAGAATTCAATCACAAACCCAACAAATATATTTTGAAACTTTTACTATAAATAAGGTTGTGGAGTTACAGCAAGGAAAAACATGATCTCTGCCCCCAAGGAAGTGTTATTTTTCATAAACTTTACTAAGAATGTTATCGTCGTCATTATTTGTTTTACACATTACTCATACCCAGGGGAAATAAACACGGGCTGTGAAAGCCTTACATCGTCGATACATTTCTGTGGTCGAAACAAATTTCACACTTTAAAAAAATGAAGTATATGTTTGTGGGGGACAAAGTACTTTGAAAACAGAGCCTTTTAACCGGCAGTACCCTCGATCACAATTATTCTGTTTAATCCTTTCTGCAAAGTAGCCATAAAAAGTTACACAGCACCCATACAATTATAGAAATTGTCTATAAAATCATACTTTTAGAGAAACTCACATGTGAATCATAAACATATTTATATGTACACAAACACATGGTCCTGGGGAATGGATAATTTACTTTTTGTAAGAGAAAATGACCCCAGAACTCAGCTGTACCTTCGAGCTGCTGTTAGCTTTACATCACTGGTTACAGAAGATAATAACTAGCTCTGAGAAAGTCTTCTTACTGAGGAAACAAGGGCTAGAATTTGCAGTATGTTATGTCAAGAAAGGACTTTATAAATCCTCTGTGCCAAAGATAGCCAAACTGGTATCTACCAGCAGAGCTTATCCTTAAAATGAAATATGACATGCAAAGCAGCTGAAGGTTGGTTTGGAAAGCCCAACTCTACATAGGGCCTACTTTTAGGAGCTTCTAACCGGTTACTGAGCCCAGGGAAGTGACGCTGGCTCAGGAAACCAGCCCTTGACCAATGCGAAGTCTATGTGCCCTAGCGATAAGCTCCATCTAAATGGAGACCCAACTAAGTCAGGACCAAAAGCCAGCTCTCCCGACCCCCATCCCACTTCCTCCATACTAAATTAGAGGTATGCATTTTCTCTGTGGAAAATATGCCGGGTTATTTAGAACAGAACAGTCTTATCTTTGACCCGAAATCAAACAGCACTTTTTCATTTCACACGCGAAAAGGGATCTATAGTTTAAATTGTCCTGGGACTTAAAGTGTTTACAATTTTTAAAACACAGTCATTTAGAAAAATGTCTATTTTCCATTACATTTCTAATTTTGGGAGTCATTCATAATTTGTATATAATGCAGCTTGTATTTTTTTATTGCATGTTACTCTTTATTACTGAAACTGCTCATTTTCCCAAATGAGTTGTTAGTCATTTCTTTCTCATTATTTGGAGGTAGAAGGAGTCCTTGATTCATCATAAAGTCTTGGGACTCTGACAGGCCAGGGTTCGAGCCCTTGCTCCGCCCATGGAAATCCATGGCAGTGTTATCACTGTTCCCTCCACTCATCTAGAGTGTGCAGATACTTACTTACTTACTTCATTGACCTGCGAGCCGTACATGGCACATATTAAATGCTTAAAATTAGTTTTTGTAATAATATACCTTATGTGTATTTTTGTGTCTAAGTATTTTTTATTTGGTGCTTGTAAGCATTCTATCCAGTAAGTCTTTGTCCATCAGAGTTTCAGTTTTAAAAAATCCCTCTGCACTTACATTTTATAAAGTTTTGGTTAAACTTTTATTATTAATTAATTGTTCAAAATGCACCTTAAAATGCTATTAACATGTTATTTTCTGAAAGAAAGATGTCAGCTTTAGTGATTTTTTAGAAGGAAAATATTAACTAACCACTACATGCATATTTAGCAGCCAAGCAAGCTCATAAAGTGTTACAGTCAAGAATGAAATTATGTGATTTAGGGGAAGAAATGTTTGTTCACGCTACTGAGCAGCGATTGTCAATTTCACCAGAAACTGAAGTTGTTAATTTCTTTATTTTTAAAAAGTTTAAATAGCTTTTGGGGTACAAGTGGGTTTTGGTTACGTGGATGAATTATACATAGTGGTAAATTCTGAAATTTTAGTGTACTTGTGTCAGGTGAAAAATGTATATTTTATCCAATATGTAGTTTTTTATTCCTTACCCCCTTTCCACCCTCCTGCTTGAGTCTCTAAAGTTTATCATCTTACTCTATATGTCTGTACATTTTCATAGCTCAGCTCCCACTTGTAAGTGAGAAGCTACAGCATTTGTGTTTCCATTCCTGAGTTATGGGGTTGTTATTTTCTCAATTCATTCCTGGGCAATAAACCAACCCAAAACTTAGTAATACATTTTTTGGAAGGTACAAATTCTGCAACTGTAAAATGATTTAGTCATGAAAATAAGACAGGGTGCCCCGCTTTTTGATGCCCCAACTTTGTAAGGCTTGCTTTCCTGACATTTTCTGTGTAGCTGTCCCAAGCCACACAGGCAAGAAATGCCACATGTCTCTTCTGTGCATGGTGCTCAGCAGTGATCACAAGAGAAAGGGTGTCTGGGACTAAGCAGCCTAACAGGTGGGGACGTGAGCGACCCTCATGCGTTCTATTTGCAATGGAAAAACACAGGGAAATGCAGAATGCAAATAGATGGTGTGCTTGCTTTCATATCACATGATCAAAATTAGGTATCTTTAGCCTTTAATATGCAAATTATCTTGCTTAAATAACCGTGATGTTGGCTTATGCTGTTTATGATGTGTCTTGAAGTTTAATTTGACATGTGCGTGTTCTGCAACCATGCCAGTGGCTCTGACAGCCCAGTTGAGGTCGCCCAGCCCAGAGAACCCCATATTCAGCCCTCCCACCTTTCCCCACGTCATCCATTTGTTCCCATTCATGATCTGCATGTTTATGCCCTTGTCTAACTCACTCTCCTTGTATATGGAAACCCTGATGGCTCAGACCTAATCTTCTCTATTTTTTGAGCCTTCTTTGCAAGTGATTAATGGTGCCTTGAAAATAAGAAAAAAGCACCTGATAAATGCATTAGCATAATCATTTAAAAATATATGTCAGAATATATAAAGTCAACATTTATAATGAAATAATCATTAATCTTTATAAGAGCACAACTTCTTGTGTTAACACTTCAGGACACTGGTAATTTTTACTGTTTGCTGAAAATGTTTTCAATGCACAGTCAGTCCTCTGTATTTGTGGATTCCCCATCCACAGATTCAACCAACCAAGACTGAAAATATTCAGAAAAAATTAATTGCATTTGAACAGAACGTGTCGACACTTTTCCTGCCATTATTTTCTAGGCACTCCAGAAAACAACTGGATAGCATTTATACTGAATTTGCTGTTATGAGTAATCTAGAGTTGATGTCAATGAACAAGAACGTGCGCGCAGACTATGTGCAGATACCACACCATCTTATGTCAGGGACTTGAGCACGTATGGATTTCGGTATCTCCAGGGGTTCTTGGAACCTTCCCACAGACACTCGGGTCAATTGTACACATATGAATTTTCAAAAGCTTATAATACATTCAATTAAATTCCCAATGGGGGCTTAATCATTTTAGATGTTCTAGAGTTTTGCATATCCTGATATAATTAATATGGTTCTGGTGACAGAGATGGGAATTAATAAGCGGACACTTGATTCATGAAGACACTGTGATCCCTATTTACCATAGAAAATAACGGTGTTCAAAGTTACTAAAATTAAATCAATAGATTACTTCCATTAGAAAAGAAACCATTCTCTTTGCGTTTTTCTGTCCATTTCCTTGTTGCCACAAAAAGGTTCCTACAGAGCCAGAGCTTCCCTCTGAGGGCCTGAGCTGGGCTGCACACAGACCTACAGAGCCTGAGTGAGCAGGCACAGGTGGGAAGCTGGAGGGAGGTTGCAACACCTGGAGGGGCCCTGTGGCTAGACCATATCCCACAGCACGCTGCACCATGGGAACACAATACAGCCAGATCCACATGTTTTTAACAGAAGTTGAAAGTTCATCCATTTATATAAAAACATTCCTCCCAGCATTTTGGGAAGCCAAGGTGGGTGGATCACAAGGTCAGGAATTCGAGACCAACCTGGACAATATGGTGAAACCTTGTCTCAATAAAAACACAAAAATTCGCTGAGCGTGGTGCTGCATGTCTGTAGTCTCTGCTACTTGGGAGCCTGAGGCAGAAGAACCGCTTGAATCCAGGAGGCGGAGGCTGTAGTGAGCTGAGATTGTGCCACTGCACTCTAGCCTGGGCAACAGAGTAAGACTCTGTCAAAAACAACTTTTTTTCCAATGTTTAAATGTTAGCTGAATTTTTTTAAAACATTATGTAAGCCACACAAAATCCTTCTGGTGTGGGGAGACCTTCCATCTGTAGCCCCTAACATTTGCCATAAGCAGAAGGCTCTGCTTCAGGCAGTACACAGTAGTGGTGTGCTCTGGCTCTCTCTGACTCTGGACTTCGTCCTCAATGCCAGGCAGCCAGCCCTTGTGCCCTGACACAGGGGTGGGGCATCCTATTTAAGAGACAGGGTCCTTAGCACGTTGAAATTCCCAGAGGCATCTCACTTGAGACACTGGGTCCCTGGTGAGAGACAGGAACAGGAGCCACACAAATGCTACACAGCAGGCTTAAAAATGAAAGAAAATATAGAATACAGAAAAGGCCTAAACTGTAAGCAGTTGCCAACAGATTTTTCACTGTGGCAGGAGAAGGCAGGCAGTGCACTCCACAATCACAGAGAGAGAGAAAGCGCCTTCAGTAGGAGACTCCATCTGCTAGACCAAGGCTTTGCAAGACAGGGTGACATCATAATTTGCTTTTCATGCCTGAATCCACATAAATGTGTGTAGACGATACCTAGATTATTCCAGAGTTGCGTGTGTGTCTGTGTGTGCGCATGCTGTGTCAGTGTATCTTCACAATCACCTGATCAAGCACCTGGCGTTAGGACATCCCTTTCAGGAACATCAGGAAGCATCTCCTGACGGCTTTGCTCAGCACCCATCCCCTGCACCCCGTTTCCTTACAATTTCAGTTGTCAAAATAAGAACAAATGCCTCATCCTCTTCATGGTTTCTAATGAACTGAATCAAGATAATTTATTTATTCAAGTTTTCTAAGGTATAACATATTTTGATTCCATGTGATTGATTTCGAGAACTTTGATCCACCTAAGCAGTATTCCATTTATTTTTTATCTATATAAATCTGGAAATTTGCTTATTTGCTTGAAGGTTTTAACTGTTTGTTACAAATTGCAAAAGTTAATATAACAGTCATAGGGGTAATATAATCCATCGTTGCATTACGTATTTGAATACAGAAGATTAGAATAGAAATGGCATAGCATGTATATGTATGACTGGCTGGAAGTTAAATTCACTGGATATTTTATAAATTCTAAAATTATATAGACATCATTTTAATGCTATACATTAGAGCTAAAATAAAGTATGAGACTCTTTAACAGTTACAATATTTTGTATTATTTTAGCTAAAAAGAAATGCCAACAGGCTGCTATTTCAGCTGTCTCTTTGTTCGGCACTGTCCAAATGAATCCCCAATAAAATAAGATTGCTTTTAACAATTCCAAGTTGTCTAAGAAGATTGAACTGGGGAGACCACCTTTTCATCAACACATGCACATTTTCTCTGTCGGCCATCCAGACACACATACAAAAACAAACTTGTAATGAGCGGGTACTTCATCAAGCCCTTTCTCCATCCTTCATTAAACGACAGAAAATTGCTCTTTGCTGGGTTTGTCAATGCAGCTTTCCCTCCCAGAAACTCATTTGTTTCACAGGCTAGCGCCGAATATTGCAGGGATTTGCAGATTTTAAGTGACAAATTGTGCTTAAGTTTACATTGCTCTCACAGCTGTGGTTTGTTTTGCCTTGTTGGGGTTTTTAAGGAGCTCGGACCTGGTGACAGTGGGTGGTCCTGTGTCTCTCCCCCATGCTGTGGACCCTGGTGTGCCATGACGGCCAGGCTCTGCTGTGTGATCTTTTCCCTCTGGATAAGGGTGTTTAACTGGCTCTTTTCTCCGAAAACAATCTCTGTGCAAGGTGTGATATATGTGGCTAGTTTAGACTAAAAGCACAAACAAAATGGGAAAAGTGTTCTTTCACTGCATTCCTTCTGTTCTTCGTTAAATCTTATTGAATTTGTCATCTTTTTTTTAATTGCACTTACACATAATGGTGGTGAAAGGATTTCAGTTTCTTTTTTATGAGTTAAAAACTTGGCAATTTTGCACCTTCTGCAAGAATAGCTCTTTTGAGCATTTCAGACCCAATGAATCCCCAATAGATAACAGCGACGGTGCTGCTTTGCCAGGCAACACTTTGCCTGTGGGATTATCATCGATGTAAATCACTGAGCTTTGCTGCTTCGTCACATCGAGGGTGTCAAGTGTGGGGTTGTGGCTTGTTGGAGTGGTCATTATTTATTCATACCAAGGATTAGCCAAACACTCTAATGGTGGAAATTCTGTTGTAAAGGTGAGTCAGTAGAGGCAACGTTGAGTGTACCTGGTGGGATTAGAGTGGACAGAAGATGACAGCTCTCAACACAGACATGGCAGAACTCAACTGCAGCATTTACAGAAGCTGTGACTTTCCAACCCAACAAATGGAGACGGGCTTGGGACCGAGCCTGGAGCAGCCCGTGCCCTTTAATTGCCATTTACATTGCAGAGAATCATTAATTTCTAATTCACCTATTACTCACTCTCCTTAGTATGCGATGCCCATGTCTGCATGGAGGCAGTGAAATAAAGGTGGTTTCCACCTCGCTTGAGCTACTTACTTTTTGTGGTTTTCTTTTTTTGGATGTGTTTTTTTTTAACCTTAACAGACTACTTTCCACCCATAGCAAGTTTAGGGCTCTTGTTTAGATATGATTTATGATGCTACATTAACCCTTCATTGACCTAGAAATGCCCTAATATTAAAACGTTTGACACATAGAAAATCAGAAGCCGTTTTATTGAAAGTGCTAATGTCCGCATCGTAAGTTTCCTCAATGTGATGCCACAGTGACACCATCAATTTCCAGCTACTATTGAGCACTGTATTGAAAAACTAATGGACAGAATCCTTTGTCATTTCTGTCCCAGTGACCAGCAAATAGCTCAGAGAAAGCCTCTCCCTCCACATCACTGCAGGCGTTTCTGAAAGGCACATCCAGGATAACACAGTAGCGTTTATTCCAGGCTGAGAGGATGAATTGCAGGGGTCCTTTTGTTTACTTACGCCTGCGCCTGCATAAAGTTGTGACTTTGCTCTTCCTAATTTCTTAACAGGGAATTCATTTAAATGAAAGGGGTTGAGGGGTGGATACCTCTTTTAATACATAATGTTTACCAACTTCAGGGCAGGAGGTAGGAAGTTCCGAGAGGAAGTGCGATTTGCATATAGCTAACACTTCATTCAATGTTAGGCAGACTGAAGTGAAAGTGGAAAGGGCGTATTTGTCGCTGGCTAAGACTCATCTAGTAAGTACCAGCGCGAATCTCCCAGGTCTTAAAACCCTGTGCTGCGTTCCCTTAAGGAGAGGCACTTCTGTGGTCTCAGCCCTGGGCAGCGTCCTGAACTAGCGCAGAGTAACCGGGTTAACAAGTTTCTCTGAACATAGTAAACAGGGTTGGCACTGAGTTCTGCTCCGAGCAAGAAATGAGGGGGAAAGGAGGTGTCCCCACAGTCAGGAGCACGCAATGGAAGCAAATCGTCTGCACAGGGAAGGAGTGGGCTTCATGCACATTCCGCACACATTTGACAAACAAACAAAAAAAGCGCTGTGGTCCGGAAAATACCCCCGGCCCCTTGACAAACAGCTCTGGCTGGACCACTAGGTCTGTGTGGAAACCCCGCTCCCCGAGCTGTGGCCTTGCGGGGCCAGCCTCAGGCATCTCTGCTTCCCACCGGCTTCCGCAGACAGAAAGCCCTGTTTGTATTTGATTGGCCATGAATGACATGCAAATGCAGGGGTGAAAGAGCACTTTAAGACCTCCGGCATGAAATTTAAAATTGAATCCTGTCAAATCATAGGAACTCAAGTGTAATTCTCCTTGTGCGGATGACAGCAGGCTAATTAGTAATACCAGGGAGCGTCCCCCTTCACCTTTAGGGTCACAAGCCGATGTACTTCCCTTGTTTATTAGCTTAACACAAAGGGTCATTATGGTAATCCCACCCCTCCATGGGGTCTGGGAGCTTTTTTTTTTTTTTCTTTCGGTCTCACTTTGATTCTGGGTAATAAAACTTTGTGAGTAAATGTATTATCATGTGGTTTTGACAATCTTTTGACTAGTATTTATAATGCATTTGAAAGTATGTGTACATGAAAGTTGTGAACGTGGCGCTTCACAAAATCCTGCTGATAGCCTTTCTAGCTTCTCTCCTGTAGAAGAAAGGAGGTAAGGAGGGAAAGAGAGAGAACAATCCCGTGCCCTCTTCAGTCACCAATTATGGTTTCTGTTAAAAATCAGAGTCTCCCAGTATAATTACTTCCATGTATATCTTCTGGCTAAACTGATTCTGTTTTTCTGTACTGTACTAAACTGCTTTAGCTGTCTTCTAAGAGCTAAGTATTTCACTAAGCTCTTGCAATATTGAAAGAATCTATATTCTGAGAATTTGAAAACATGTCAGCCCACCTAAATTACATATTGATCAGGTTTAATTGCATGCCACCCATCAGTATTAGGTTTGAAAATTCATAAAAGAGAAATAATGTACTCTTTGTGGATGATTACTTCTGGGGCATTTAAATGAATTCCATCACTTAACCTGGGCTGAGACAGATTATTGAGCCCTGCCATCTAAGCGTTCAAAGACCAGCGCAGTCGAACAACTGTTTTCAACTATCAGAGAACAGCAGAGTGCAAACAGTATAAATTTATATAGATTTTCTTTTAAGGAAAATAGCAAAGTAAAACATTAAAAGTAAACATACATTTTTCAATTGCTTCCTGAATTACCCTGCTCATTGTCTCCTTACATCAGCCTGCATTTTTCATTCTTTTTGGATTCTAGGCATCCTTTGATTTCAAGCAGTAATTCACATCTTAATTAATATACAGTAATCAAAGAGATAAGCAAAGATAAATGACTCACAGCTTGTTAAGGTTAATTTTTTATGCCAGTGCATAAAAGGATTTTAACGCCCATTCTTTGGGGGACTAACCATTTAATTTTCATAAAAAACTCTGAGGTTTCCCATTGTCCTTGGTGAATGCTCTTCCGAAGCTTTCTTCTCACGAAGGTCACGCCGGCTGAGAAAATGAGTTCGTCATTAGTTTTCAGGGTGCTCTTTACATTTAGAAATTATGTTTGCTGGTATTGGTTGTGTTTTGAGAAATTGTGCTTATGTATGTTTTTCTTTACAGATTATCAATACAAAGTAAAAAGAGTCAGTTAAAATCATTGGGCTTACTTGGATAATAGTTTAAGAGCTACATTTTATTTAGACACTTTGAGGTAATAAATATCTGTGAGCATAATTAACTGTCTTTATCTAGGTCTAGTCCTACAGATGCTGTTTTAGGACCTTCCGTATTGTCTGTTATCAATGTTAGCGTTGAGTTTCGCCTGGGACATTATCTGGGTCTGTGAGGTAAGCCAGGACGTGTTTTTAAATAGTGGATTATTATATATGCAGCCACCAAACAGCTGCATCCCTTTGTCTTCTCCTGGGCACTAACAAAGCATCATGTTTTATTCCTTATGAAGCAAAGGTAACACTGGCCAAAGGAACTCTCTGACAGATGTGACTTCATTGTTTATTTGACTGAAATCACAGTGTGGGAGGTAGAAAATGACTGTCCACTGGGGCCAAGGGGCATGGCTGTATCTTGAGTCTTTACTAAGGTCACAATTGCATCAGGATCTGGACAGAGAATCTGCTGTCTACTCTAAGACAACCCAGAAAGCACATCTGAGTGTTTCTGCCTCTTGGCTGATGGCAAATGCTGGTTCTGAAGCACAGGAAGGATCACCTGTGCTGAGCGTCTAATACTGTGAACCGTATGGATATAGGGGTGTGTGTTGATGTGCTTGTTTTGCAACGTTCTTAAGAAGAAAGTGAGGGGAAGAGAGAGACAAATGCCACACAGCGATTCTCCTGTGGGAGGCCGGCTTGCCATGCTTCCCACATGGGGGCCAGCTGACCATGCAATCAGATCAGCTAAAGTTACTGAAGTGTCCTCCCCGTTGTGTGAAAGGAAGGTGGCTTCACTTTGCTAATAATCTACTACCTATTTCTAATTAGTTATGCGAACAAGAGCACATTTACCCGAATCATCCACTGGGCAAATAACTTTTTCCCAAGACTACTGAAAAACAAGAAAAAAGAGCATACCCAGGGAAGACTTGGAACTCTTTTTTTTTTTAGGACCCATGAAATTCTTCCCTGGTAGGCTGCCGTTAGGAGTCAAGGAAGAATTGATTTTACTTTTGGCTATTCAAACACAAAGCACAAACCAAAGCATTCAAGAGAAGAAATTATCTTAGACCGTAGCCAGTGATGGGGGAGGGATGTCAGAGGAAGAGGAAACTCCCCACGAGAAAAAGAGAATGAGAACCGAACATGCACAAAATAAAACACACGGAAAGACCTGATTCAGGATGACCCTTAAAGAATTGATGCAGCCTATGAATCATATTTACATAAAATGGAAATACAATATAAAGGACTTTGGTTGTTCTTTAAATTGTTGGTGGTCCTGGCAAGGTGAGATATAGATGGATGAAGAGTAAACAACGTTCTGTGGCCCACTGGGTTGAAGGTGATTCAAAATCTGAGTCCACTGGGCAAAAACCAGACGTTAATTAAACCACTGTCATGATTGTGGTAGTGGTGTTGGTGGGTGATGGGGTTGGTGTTGGTATTGGTGGTGATGTTGGTATTAATGGTGATGGTGTTAGAAGAGGTAGTGGTGGTGATAGTGACAATGATGGTGATGGTGTTGTAGTGGTAATGGTAGTGATAATGATGCTGGTGGTGATCGGGGTGGCAGTAGTGATGGTGATGATGGTGTTTGTGGTGATGGTATTGGTGATGGTGGTGGTGATGATGGTGGTGGTAATGGTGATGGTGGTTGTGATGGTGGTAGTGGTGTTGATGGTGATGATGGTGGTGATGGTGATGGTAGTGATGGTGTTGGTGGTGATGGTGATGGTAATGGTGATGGTGGTGGTGATGGTGGTTGTGGTGATGATGGTGGTGGTAATGGTGGTTGTGATGGTGGTAGTGGTGTTGATGGTGATGATGGTGGTGATGGTGGTGGTAATGGTGATGGTGGTTGTGATGGTGGTAGTGGTGTTGATGGTGATGATGGTGGTGATGGTGGTGGTGGTGATGGTGTTGGTGGTGATGGTGATGGTAATGGTGATGGTGGTGGTGATGGTGGTTGTGATGGTGGTTGTGATAGTGGTAGTGGTGTTGATGGTGATGATGGTGGTGATGG
The DNA here is from genome assembly GCF_049354715.1 of Callithrix jacchus. Classification (NCBI taxonomy): domain Eukaryota; kingdom Metazoa; phylum Chordata; class Mammalia; order Primates; family Cebidae; genus Callithrix; species Callithrix jacchus. Next base: position 120,323,544 of record NC_133514.1, read on the forward strand.
TGGTGGTGGTGATGGTGGTGGTGATGGTGATGGTAATGGTGATGGTGGTGGTGATGGTGGTTGTGATGGTGGTTGTGATGGTGGTAGTGGTGTTGATGGTGATGATGGTGGTGATGGTGATGGTGGTGATGGTGATGGTATTGGTGATGGTGGTGGTGATGAAGGCGGTGGTAATGGTGATGGTGGTGGTGATGGTGGTTGTGATGGTGGTTGTGATGGTGGTAGTGGTGTTGATGGTGATGATGGTGGTGATGGTGATGGTGGTGATGGTGTTGGTGGTGATGGTGATGGTATTGGTGATGGTGTTGGTGGTGATGGTGATGGTAATGGTGATGGTGGTGGTGATGTTGGTTGTGATGGTGGTACTGGTGTTGATGGTGATGATGGTGGTGATGGCGATGGTGGTGATGGTGTTGGTGTTGGTGATGGTTGTGATGGTAGTGGTGATGGTGGTGGTGATGGTGGTTGTGATGGTGGTAGTGGTGTTGATGGTGATGATGGTGGTGATGGTGGTGGTAATGGTGATGGTGGTGGTGATGGTGGTTGTGATGGTGGTTGTGATGGTGGTAGTGGTGTTGATGGTGATGATGGTGGTGATGGTGATGGTAATGGTGATGGTGGTGGTGATGGTGGTGGTGATGGTGGTTGTGATGGTGGTTGTGATGGTGGTACTGGTGTCGATGGTGATGATGGTGGTGATGGCGATGGTGGTGATGGTGTTGGTGGTGATGGTGATGGTTGTGATGGTAGTGGTGATGATGGTGGTGGTAATGGTGATGGTGGTGGTGATGGTGATGGTGGTGATGGTGTTGGTGGTGATGATGCTGGTTGTGATGGTAGTGGTGATGATGGTGATGGTGGTAGTAATGGTGATGGTGGTGATGATGGCAGTGGTAGTGGTGGTGATGATGATGGTTGTGATGGTGGTAGTTGTGGTGATGGTGGTAGTGGTGGTGATGGTGATGATGATGGTGGTGGTGATGGTGGTGGTGATGGTGGTGGTGATGGTGGTAACAATGATTCTGAACTATCTCTTAGGGGAAAGCAATGTGAAGAGTTGAAGTCACTTCAGCGGGGTGCTTGGAGATGAGACAGGTTAGAAATACAGAAATGATAAACAGAGCCTCAGGGGAAGACTCTCCATGTAAATGGAATGACCATCCTCCAAAAGATTCATTGGCACTGAAATAGCTTCTAACTGTTCAGAATTTTCTAAACAATTCTCCTAAATGAAAATCCTTGCACTTGGGAAGGCAACACAGAAGAGTAGAAATAGCACGTGCTCTGATGCAGGAAAGGCAGGCATCCAGATCCCAGCTCTCACTAATTGTGTGAGCCTGCCCAATTTTCTTAGCCTCTCCCAATGTTGCACTCTTCATCTGTAAAATGGTAGTCTTAATAGTTTGACCAAGTTTATTATTTTGCTTAAAATGGATAATATATGTAAATTGCATTGTCTAGCATTGGTGTGTATTAGGCACTTCATAAAAATGTCTTTTCTCACCATCTAATTAGTTATGAAATGTATTACAGAATCTAGATTTGGGGGTGGATTATTGAAAGAGTTGGTTTTACAGTTGCCTATAAGTCTATAAAAAAGTATGAAGTCCCCATTGTGAAAACAGGATGAGGAATGGGGGAATCAAGACTAAGGGAAGCTCATCAGCTTTGAACTTCCCATTTCCTTTAGACCCTGGGGAAAATTTATGTCACTTTCTGCTTTACAACTCTTTGCCACCCTTAGAGTCTGATCAAATGCAGGAACTTTCTGTATAAAAAGCAGCTCATCTAATGATGAAATTAAGGGCGTTCTACTTAATTACACCAATGCCACACTGTAAAACAACATTTGAGATGACGAGAGGAACGTGGGGGGCAAATTATTACATTACTGCGAACTTTCTCTTGGCTTGAATTTAAATTCTAAAACATAAGAGATTATTATGCAATTTCTGCAGCTATTTGAGGGTATTTTATATAATGTCCCATTTGAGTAACCTATTCCGTACACAGGATGCACATTGTACTTGCACCAACGGCTTACTTGTTTGTAAGTGAGGGAAGCCTGCATCAAACTAGATTTGCAAGAAACGTATTTTTATTAAGGCAAGTGCCCAATCTGCAAGACTTTGAAAAGGAAAGCAGAAATGCCTGAATTCAGGGAGCTGGTTATTTCCATCTTCTAGCTTTTGCGGGGGTGGGGGGTTGGCTTGGAAAATACTAGAATAAGAACCCAGATTTTTCCAACCTGTGTTAGCTTTCCTTTGGTTAAGGATGCTAAAGGATTTTACGGTTTGGATAAACATCCCTAGTCAAATTGCATGGTTGGAGTTGGGAGAGAGGAGTCTTAAAATGAACTGCATTCTGGAGTAGACAAAATAAGAATGACAATTCTCGGTTTGCTTATTTGAGACGGAATCTCACTCTGTCACCCAGGCTGGCGTGCAGTGGTGTGATCTTGGCTTACTGCAACCTCCACCTCCAGGTTCAAGCGATTCCCCTGCCTCAGCCTCTTGAGTAGCTGAAACTACAGGCATGTGCCACCATGCCTGGCTAATTTTCATATTTTTAGTAGAGACAGGGTTTCCCCATGTTGGCCAGGCTGGTCTTGAACTCCTAACCTCAGGTGATCCACCAAAATGCTGGCATTACAGGCATGAGCCACCAAGCCCAACCAAGAATTACGTTTTAACCATAAGTTATTTTATTCTCAATCACAAAAGCCACCAAACCAAATACCGTATAGTTACCATGAATTAAAATATTAAATTATGATATGACTATAAACGCCAATCCAGCATGTATTTAGAACTTTGTAATATAAACTGAAGAAACTGGACCAAATATTTAAGGTTTAGGGAAATATTCGAATTCCTCTCAGCACCATCCACCATTTATTCTCGCTGTTCTACTCTGATCCTTGAAGTTCTTGGTGCTGTGAAGTTTTGCAGTAACAACCCCTCAATCTGGTGGATTAATCAATAACAACTTATTCCTTAGTACCTGACAAGCAAAGCCTACTAAAGTCCTAATGTGCTTTTTGGGGCACCAAATTAAAGTGTGTCCACAATTAACCAGCCTCAACTGTTCTCTCATGAATTCCAAAGTGGTCCATGCCTTCAGTATACTGTAAATACTTCTCTTCTTGAGTGACTTTCTTGGGTAAATGTCTTTCACATCTCAAGTCAGCCACAACCACATGCTATGAACTTCTTACCACTGCTTTACTGCATAGCTCATAGTGGCTAAGTTTGGAAAATAATGCTAAAATCACTAGCTTTGGGGAATAAAGGAAAATAGAATAAAATAAAATAAACTCCTTAGTGTAGCCAATTCTTGAACTGGCATGTAATCATAACTATTTTTACTTAACTGAAATTTCGATCAAAACTTAAATATCCTTGTTATGGGTCAAACTGCATCTCCTCAAAAAGATATTGAGAATCCCAAACCCCAGTACCTCAGAATATGCCCTGACTTTGAGACAAGATCTTTATGGAGGTAACCACGGTAAAATGAGGTCACCGGGGAGGCCCTAGTCCAGTATGACGGAGGTTCTTCTACAGAAATTCTTCTATCACGTGCTCTTTAGAATACAGAGGGAAGAAGATGTGAAGAGACACTGGGAGGAGACAGCTGTCCACAAGCCAGAGAGAGAGGCCGAAAACGGGCGGTCCTACAGAGCTTTCGGGAAGAGCTAAGCAGGACGACACCTTGGCTTTGGAATCCCAGCCTCTAGAACTGTGAGGACATAAATCCCTGTTGCTCAGGCCCCTCCGTTGGCAGCACTTTGGTGTGGCATCTCTAGGGAGCCAGACGTCCTAGACAAGTAGGTAAAATATAAAATACTGGCATAAGCTCTGTGACCTGAAAACCTGATGCTCTCCTAAACTTACCAAGCCACAGAGAGAACGCCCATCTTGACATATTCTGTCACATAAGAAGAGACATGTCACTTTCCAAAATGAAAGGACTGCATGTGCACAGCAGAATATTTCAGACCCTGTATGTCATAATGAAGAATGCAAAAATCACCGTAGATATCAGGGGCTGTGGATTCCGGCAGCTTCTTTTTCAAGACGATTTGTCTTTTACATGTGTGATGGTCTCTTAAATTACTCTAAGAATACAAAGGAAACCCTTTTAATGTTTTCATTTGTTTCCGTTGTTAACGCTGTTTCTCAGAGATGATTAGTTGTGGTGTGTGTATGTGTGAATGTGCGGTGTGTGCACAGTGCACGTACATGTGTGAGTGTATCCACACGCACATGCAGCCCTCCCTCTGTATCCTACCAATTTTCCTTGGAGATCTATTGATCCCTGGTTACTGATTCCCATTCATACGTCAGGGTCTGGATTGCTCAGCATTGGTCTCTAGGGTCCATTTGCCCCGCCCAGATGTGAATTCCCATTGCCCTTTCAAGGACTACTTTGGGGTTATTCAGGAAAGAGAAGGGATGTGTGAGTGGGCGGGTAGCATTTTACATTGTTCAGAATGCGGATAAAATTAACTCTGGGTTTCCAAGCACCTAATTTTTTTGCGATTCCCAAATACTTGTTTCCCGAACACGTGATTTGGTTTAGGGGATGCTCCCCACGCCATCCACACACTGGGGTTCCCTTCACATCCTCTCTTATGCGAAGACGTTTTCTGGGGCTGTAGACAGCGCGCCGACCGTGAGCACCGCCCTCCATGCTGCGTGGGTCCTCGGCAGCCCCAGGCGCTGCCCTGAGCGAGTCTGCCCAGAACCCTGACTCACCTTCCCCAGCCGCTGTCCCTGCTCTCTTGGGGTCCTGGACACAGTCCGGGCTCGGCAGGAAAAATTCACCTTTGTGAGGGAATGTGTTCTCTTTCCTGGTCCACAAGGAGCCGCAGTTTCTAGGGCAAGAACTTCCCAGCGCCATATTTTCTCCCCGTCCCATCCGTCTTCATCCGGGAAATTTAACGCTTGATGTTTGAATTTCCCGGGGAGCGGGAAGAAACTAAGAGTCAATCACCCCTGCGGAAGTTTAAAGGAACGCCTTTCATTGGCCAGAGCGACTTGGGGAGGTGGGACTTTCTCCCCGGGGAAATTCCCCTGCTCCTTCCCCCACACCGGATTTCCGGCTCTGGAGTCCCCGCCCACGTGGTGGGAGCTCTCTCCCTGCTGAGTTTCCCCTCTGGAGTCCCACTTCCACACTCTCATGGAAACTTTCTTCTCCTGTTGCTCTCTGTCACTCTAAATCAATCGCTTTTCTGCAAACACTGTAGAGTCCGGCATTTACTGCGCACTGTGCCGTTGTCTCCTCTCCCATTCTTGGGGCCTGATAGACCAAGAACCTGGAGAAACGTCCTCGCAGTGGGGCTGAGGGCTCCCCTGAACCCCAACATAACATTTGGAGAACTCCTTTTTTGCTTCTGTGGCGCTGAAAGTTGCTCTGTGTTTTTGACTTTTGTTTTATATCTGATTCTGCTTTAAAGCTTCCAGAGCTTCCTCTTCCTTAAACTCTAGCAGTTGAAGAGTTCCTGAATCCCTAGTACTCCTCCCCCCTCCCCCTCCCCCCTCCCCCCTCCCCCCTTCCCCTCTCCCCCCTCCCCCCTCCCCCCTCCCCTCTCCCCTCTCCCCCCTCCCCCCTCCCCTCTCCCCTCCTCTCTCTCTCTCCATATATGTGTGTTTAAATAATAATACATTATACATAGGAGTTAATTAAAGGATATAAGTTAATTGACCAAACTAATTTAAATTAAAATACATATATACTTGTATACGTAATTTATTCTGAAATTATATAGAGATGATAAAATAACATATAATATGCTTATAAAAAGTTAATTTTAAAATACATTTTAATTTTGTGTTATGACAAGGTTTGGGGAGTAAAGACCCGCAGGGGCATGTGCCTTCAGCGTTCTCTTAGCATGGAGCCCTTCCCTCCCGGCCAAAATCAAAACCGTATCCATTCTTACTGAAACTCTTGTAAATAGAAATTGCAGCTCCAGTATGTCATTTATTATTTAAGCTCTACTTTGCAATTGAAATAAAGAGGGGAAATTATGATTGCTATTACTGTTAAGGTAAGAAGGAGTTTAGCTGCTTATTGGAAGAATTAACTGATTCGCTGACTATTCTATGTGCTCACTCCCATCCCAGCCCCTGCAGCCAGGATGGGTCCAACTTCCCAGGTGTGCACAGCAGCACCCCATGGCCACGGGAGACACCTCTGGGCAGCCACCACAGTGTCCAGCTGGAGCCCGGTCATGTCCGCCTCCAGAGCCAGACGTCGGGGGGGATCCCACACCAGAAACTATGAGGAAAACGCACCTCTCAGTGGAAAGCCTGTTGGCGCTGACCCACACGCAACGCAATGAGCCTCAGAAACAGGATCCCAGGAGGAAGAAGCCACACACAAAAGTCCACAGCCGCACGGTCCCGTTCTTGTGAAGAGCACAGTCCACACACCGCACAGTCCCAGTCATATGAAATGCCCAAGACGGGCAAATCCACAGAGACACAACGTGAATTAGAGTGGCTGCCAGGTGCCTGGGGAGGGAAGAGGGAGAGTGAGCAGTGACACTTGACGGGTGTGGGATTCCTTCTGGGGGTGAGATGAACGTCCTGGAGTTAGGGCGTGGTGATAGTTGCATCTTCCTAGGACGCTAACAACCATGACATGTGCACTTTAGAAGGCTGCGTTTCATGATATGTGAATTATTCTCAGTCAAATCAAGGTCTGTTCACCCATTAGTACCGGGGTGCCCCCTAATGATTCGACTGCTTCTCCTCTCTCTGCATTGATGAGCTGAGCTCATCACCCTAGCTCCACATCTACACGGGAGTGTGCCTGGCAGACAGAGAAGAGGAAGCCTGCTGGACCTTTTCCCCCCAGGAAGGCCGGGGTCCTTGTCGTGATGAGTCACTGACCCCGCGAAGCACCTTTGAGGGCTGGCTCCCCGCTCCACTGCCCGCACTGCACAGTTAAGCCAGCACACAGCTCCCTGAAGCTTGGCTAGTACCTGAGCTTTATATTGCCTGGATGTACCCGAAGCCTGGCTATTACCTGAGCCACACATGGAAGCAAACTGTTGGAAATTAGGATGAGTAATTTCATTTTGGAATATCGAGGGTGACGCTGAGATTGAGAAGTGAGTAAGGAAGTCAGCTAATGTATTCAAAGTTTCCATGAGACTCACGACGAATAATCCCGCTCTGTGCTAACTGGAGAAGCAGCTGGAAGCAGGATGAAACAGTGCCAAGTCTTCTTCTTGAAGAAAGACAAAGCAGTCCCCTCAGAGGCCAGGTGATCTTGTTCTATTCGGAGCCCAGAAGACAGAATGGAAGGAAAATCCGTCTGTGCACAAATCAGGCATCTCCCCTCCTTGGCCTGGCTCTCACCTTCTCAGGTGAGGGTTTCCACAGCCAGGAGGCACCTGTCCATGACAGGCCAGCATTCTGCGTGGCACACTGTGCGTGGAGATTAACGAAAGCTGCCTCACAGTGGCAATGGCAGGATACCACGAGTGACGCTTTGGGGCACTTCATTCCTTCTTGCTGCCAACTACCTCGATTAGATTCCGTCTTGGTGAATGACTTGTAATTAATTAGTTACATGCACTGGGAAATCTGAATATCTACAAGCGTCTTTGAAAAACATGCATTTATTTCAAGGAGATAGAGCTATAGTTACAGATCTTATACAATTTTCTGAGATCACTCTTGAAGTGCAGCAATGACCAAAACAATTTGGGTGTAACCCCGCAGTGATGAAACCCTTCAAAGAGAAGGTATGATGGGAAACATGAAGGAATCAAAAGCCCCAGAGAGAGGACTTCTCAGTGTCCTCCCCTCCATTCCCGGGTGGGAGGCAGATCCCCTCCTGTGCACCCAGTGGTGAGGGGGTCTCCCTTCCTCTGCAGTGCTGCTGGCTGAGCACAGATTGAGCCAGGGTGGGTCGTGATGGACAGCAGTGTGTGAGTTCCACAGCCCTCCTCCCAGGAAAGGACCACCTGCACACTGTGAGGCCTATCTTCGGAAGGGGAGCAGAGTGAGCCACAGCACCGCGGGGGGCAGGCTTTGTATAATAAGAGGATGGGTGTCCCTGGCTCCTGCCCATTGTAGGATGTGACTGGCTTGTTTGAAGAATTTCACAGACTGGCAGGTTGAGGAACAGGTGGGCGCCATTGACCTGGCCGACGGAGCTCTAGTTGGATGGGGGCTTACCTGGGGGGAGCAGGAGAACTTACTACTGGGCGCTTGGCCCCAGCAAAGCTCAGGCAGGTGAAGGCAGCCACAGACTCTCAGGCCTTCCAGTCCAGGTGGAGCCGGGCTCTGCCCCGAAGAGCGTGGTGCGGCCTCCACTGCCTCAGTGCCCCAGTGGCTTCCCCGTGGAAAAAGAGGCTGCTTTTCACACTACAGGGCCAGGCAGAGTCCAGCACTTGTTGTTAGCCCAGCTGACAACCTGACTCACTTCTCAATCTCAGCGTCACCCTGAACATTCCAAAATGAAATTAATCATCCCAATTTCCAACAGTTTGCTTGGAAACGTTTGTTGTAAAATATTTGTTGAAGCGAATACAGAATCAAAACCGGGATCTCTAAAGTTCACTCGTTAATCGCAGCCCAGGACCCTCTTCACATGTGTTCTCAGGTGTTGTCCTCGGGCAGGAGGACGGAACATGGGGTCAGCAGGGCCTCCTCTCTGGGCGTCTGTCAGTCAAAAGTTCATTTTAATGGGACCTGTCAGACATGTCAATCTAAGCAGACCCCTTTCACTGTTTGATGGCCTTTGAGACTCTCACCTAATCTACTTAATTTAGTCAGGAAGGTGCCCACCCTTGGACTTTCTCCTGTGCTAATTTTCCCATTATGGGAGCTTCCTATGAGCTCAGTTCTTACAGATCCTGCTCTGTGAGGTCACTACCACCCCCTGCACAAAACGTCAATTTTTATATTATTTTAAATGCGTGGATGCTGGCATTGACTGACTTGTGATAGGGTGAGAGCTGGGAGACGTATTTATCTTTATGATGCCACTGAATAAAAACTACTGCATGTGCTCATGCTTTAGTGGATGCGACTAGGTTAGGCTTCTGCAGAGGAGACACTTTTGTAGTGAACATACAAAAGTGGGGGCCAGACCTGTGACTGTCACCCGCAGAGACCAGCGCATGAGTGGGTGGGGCGGGCGGTCTCCTGGAGCCCCAGGCACACTGGCCTCAGAGGCTGTTGGTTCCGACTTGAAAGTGAAGAGCCTAAACTCATAGCAGAATATAGATCTATTACAGTGCAAATGCGTAAATAACCATTTCCCTAAGATTTGCAGAAAAACAGATCTCAAGACTGCATTAGTTTTGCCCTGTACCTGGAAACATAAATGCAGCCTTGAATCTGTATTTTCAAATCTTGAAAAATAAAATTATTTCAAAAGTACACATGGCTGGCCGGGTGCAGTGGCTCATGCATGTAATTCCAGCACAAGAGACTGAGGTGGGAGGATTGCTTGAGCCCAGGAATTTGAGACCAGCCTGCACAACATAATGAGACCTTGTTTCATAGTGAGAGCCTGTAGTGCATGCTTGGAGTCCCAGCTACTCAGGAGGATCACTTGAGCCTGGGAGGTTCAAGGCTGCAGTGAGCTATGGTTGCACCACTGCACTTGAGCTGGCAACAGAGTGAGACACTCTCTCTCTAACATATATGTGTATTGTTATACATACATATATGTTTTATATACATGAGGCCGTCATCCCTTAGGAGGCAAATATATCCTTGGGGGGCATGAAGTTTGTGAGCGTCATTGTCATTAATTAAAGCACAGATTGAGTACTAGTGCTGCCCGGATGCCTCTGACACATGATTTTCTCTAGGTATTAGGTTAGTAGCTGCTATATAGATAGTGCAGAACATTATCTATGCTACAGATGCGTGCTTTGGTGCCACGATGAACTGAATTTGGGTCCTGAATCTCCAGTTCTACTCATGACGTCTGAAAGTTGGTGCCATATTGGATGGATAGAGCTTAAGCCATAAGTTTTGTCAGAACTGAGTGAGAAAATCATTGGAAAGTGGGAGCCCAGTATGTGCACATTGCAAACAATGCTATTGTTACTGAGGATAATAAATAATAAGATCATTTCTTGCACTTCCAGTGTATTCGTCATCAATTTACAGCTGACAAACTGTAAAATATCATGATAGAAACTGTCTTTTTTTTTTACATCTGGTGGATCTGCTGCACGAAGCTCAGCTCTCATCCCAGGCTTGTGTCCTGCCCTGAGTCTTCAGTCCGACTTACTATGGGAGCTAATTCAGCAGCACTCCCCATCCACCTGCCTCTTTTTTTTTTTTTTTTTTTGAGACGAAGTTTCGCTCTTGTTACCCAGGCTGGAGTGCAATGGCGTGATCTCGGCTCACCGCAACCTCCGCCTCCTGGGTTCAGGAAATTCTCCTGCCTCAGCCTCCTGAGTAGCTGGGATTACAGGCACACACCACCCTGCCCAGCTAATTTTTTGTAATTTTAGTAGAGACGGGGTTTCACCATGTTGACCAGGATGGTCTCGATCTCTTGACCTCGTGATCCACCCACCTCGGCCTCCCAAAGTGCTGGGATTACAGGCATGAGCCACCGCGCCTGGCCTCACCTGCCTCTTTAAATGCTACAGCCTCCTTCAAAACCATGGCTATCTGTTAAGTTACTTTAAGCTCGGTTTGCATGCTTATGCCCAGTTAGGCGACCGCCACTTATCTAGAGGAATGTGACGTTTCCGCCAAGCAGCCTGACCATCTCTCGGTGAGCTACACGCTGTTTCTGCTAGTGATTCTGTGAATGCGAGATGGCCCTTAACCACCTGGAATTTTGGATGCTGTCCTCCAAAATGAGACACAGCTAACTGATCCCTTGAGATTGTCCCATTCTAATATTACGCAATTCAAGATACAGTAATTTTTGTAAACTCACTACTGAGGAATAACACTGAGTTTATCTTTTTTAAAGGCATTGAAGAAGAGTAGGCCTTTTGTGGCTCATGGTGACTTCCAGATCCACATGGTTTCAAAAGGGACTCGAGGCGGCCCAACCTGGCAATGCCCAGCAGAACCACCCAGGAACACCGACCCCGGCCGCGCTCTCCCTGCGCTGCCCCGTAGTGTGAGAAATGCTTTCATAAATGGGGGGAGTAAGAAATGTCTGAAGGCGTCTACTGTAAATTTAACTCGCTGCTTAACGTTTGTAAACAAAGTGCGTCTTTCTGCTTCCAGCAGTGTTTGCTTTCTCCGGACACTGCCGACACAGCCTCACCTAAGACGTTAAAAACACCCAGACTACCTTTCCAGACTCACAGCCGCTTCTACTTAAATTCCGTAGAATACGGAGGCAAGTGTGTTTCCTAATAATTAACTGAATTTGCCGGACACATCCTGCTGGAGAGACCTGGTGGGGGTAACCGTCATGTTTAATTTGGTGCTCAGCCAAGACCAGCCGTCATCTCAGAAAACGAGTTTCAGATTAGTCTGTATTTTATTTTCTTCTTGTTCCGAGATGTTTACACTTCCAATCAGGTAATAGTATCATGGGTGAAATCAGGTGTTCCCCCAGGAGGAGTCCTGGGTTCTGAATAAGGAACTCAACCTCAAGCTATCAGGGTGAGCTCACATTCACTCTGCCTCTCTCCATTTTCACGCCTGTGTCGTGACCAGGCTGCATCTCCAAGGTTCAGTTGAGCTCAACATTTCTATGATGCCATTCATACATCTGTTACCATTCACAGCAGGACCTGCTTGTCATCTTGGGCTATTCAACCTCCAGTCTGTATTTGGATGAAATGTGCTTTGAAACTATGTTTAAGGATTATCCTAGGGCAAAACTCAAATGGGGTGCTGCGTAGCAGTGCAGCTCTAAAATGGAATTGCTTTATACTCTCAGAGATCAAAATGAACATAACCATGAAGAAACTTATTCTCATTTCATGGTGAGGCAATGGTTAGCCACAGCATAACCCTCTTAGTCAGTTTGCCTTGTGCTGGGTATATAGTCCGGAAAATAGATACGATTTCTGCCACGCATTACAGTGTTTATCAAATGCAGAAAGGTTTTGCACAGTACAACTGTAAGTATTTCTCTTCGGAATTGAAATGGTTTGTCCATTCTGTGACATCAAGACTAGGAATTCTCATTGTTCTCTGCTCTTTCCCCACAGACACGACTGTAACTGGAAGCTGACACAATCCAGGTATGCATTGGAGGATATTGATCTCTGTTTGTCTTGCTTCTTAGCATCTAGAACATAATTGTCATGTCTACTGAAACATAAAATTTATTCTCTTCATAAACTTTTACTAAATCAGCTGCAGAGGAAGATGTTATTGGCAGCTTTTTCATTACTGGCTATAGTAAAGCTAAAGTGTCTGATTATTTTTGTATTTAGGGCTTGTCCTGTGTCTTGTGTGTTCAGTGATAAATAGAAGGCCATTTAGAAATTCATGTTTCCCCTGAAACCTTTGTTATTCTTAGTAAGATCATTTCAAATTTACTTTATAATGCTTCTTAGGTGCTTTTAATTTTACAGAATCACGTGTCCAAGCTCTTTCACTATTATTCAAGATATGTGTTATCTTAGAGGACTTAGCTTAGAGGACAACAGTATTTTTTGAGCAGTTCATAGATTGGTATAAGGTTAGCATTACCCTAACAAGTACTTACCAGATGGATTTCAGACAAGAAACAGCAAACAAAACTATAAAATGAGATTTGGAAAGAAGGAAGATTTTTAAATATCTCTTTTCTTTTACTGCCTTGGAACTTGAAATTTAAAATATACAACCATATTGTGTCATAACCATCTTCTTCTAGAAAGAGCAATGAATGTAGAGTCAGAAAATCTACAGAAGAATCAACCTCCTCTGTGCCGGGAGGTGACCCGAGGTCAGCTTCACGGCTCCTGGAGGTTTCAGAGTGTGTGACGATGAAGCAAAATGTCATGATCTCAGGTGCGAAGCAGGCACGCAGCAGCTGGCTAGTGAGTGTGTGTGGAGCAAGGAAACAGATCAGCACAGAAATATAAAGGTTGTAAATTTTAGGAAAATGAGTGACCTTTCTCATGAAGTTCGATTTACTAAACAACTACCTGGCCCTCTTAGCATTGCTCAGGAAAATCATTACATAATGTTAAATCATCATTATTGTCTCCACAGTGTCTCATCCTGAAATATGAAGCACGGAACAACACTTCACACCACGCCCTGCAATCAGGTGCTCATGCACTTGTGAATTTCCGTTTAGGGATGATATGCTAAGCCAGCGATTGCTTTCCTGATGGTCATGCTTACTACACTTCACACAGCTCTCCTAATCTGGCTTAGGCTGCTCTGTATTATGAGTCTATCTCTTTAAGACAGTGGTCCCCAGCCTTCTTGGCACCAGGGACTGCTTTTGTGGAAGACAATTTTTCCACAGACTCATCGGGGATGGTTTCAGGATGATTAAACTACATTACATTTATTGTGAACTTTATTTCTATTACTATATTGTAATATACAGTGAAATAATTATACAACTCACCATAATGTGAAGCAGTGGGAGCCCTGAGCGTGTGTTCCTGCAACTAGATGGTCTCATCTAGGGGTGATGGGACAGTGACAGATCATCAGGAATTAGATTCTCATAAGGAGTGTGCAACAGCAATAGAGATCCCACGCATGCACAGTTCACAGTAGGGTTTGGGCTCCCGTGAGACTCTAATGCCACCACTGATCTGACAGGAGGTGGAGCTCAGGCAGTGATGCGAATGATGGCCAGTGACTGTAAATGCAGATGAAGCTCTGCTTGCTGGCAGCTGCTCACCTCCTACTGTGCAGCCAGGTACTGATCCATGGCCAGGGGGTTGGGGACCTCTGCTTTAGGGTACACTCTTGGATTCCATAAAAATAATTTCATATGGCTCCAGAATTCAAGAGGAATTTTATTTGTGTATGTATTATCTTATTACATTTCAGCTTTCATTTTAATAACCATTATTATTATAATATTACTATGATTAGTATTATTGTTATAAAGAAGAGGAGAAAGTAGAGATCCTTATTTGATGCTTCCTGCCTGCCAGGCAATGTGCTACACAATGTAGAAAATAATCCGATTTAATCTTCCCTCAGCCTGTGAACTAGATCCCTGTCTCACAGATTAGAAAACTGAGACCAAGAAAATTTCCCTCTCTGATGATTCATGATGTTGAGAATTTCAAAATATATTTGTGGCCTCACAGAGAGGCCAAGAAAATTTCCCAAGGCAAGTAGAAAAGCCAGAAATTTAACTCAAGTCGTGCGGCAGTTCACAGGGACGTCAATGTCATGGTCCTGAATTTCAGTTTTAAAATTTTATCACTGTTATAATTGTAGGTACCTTGATTCTCTAAAGCAATTGAAATAAGGGAGCATATGTGTACACGTGATGGAAAGATAAGCTTGTTTTCAATCATTAGCAGGGTGCAAAAACTATGTGTTCACATATGTGTCTAAGGATCAGGACTAATTTTGAGTGGATTTCCCTAATCAAGAAAAGTAGCTCATGAATTGCCCCCATATGAAAATTTTATTTGAAAAAATGAATTGCAGTGGATCTCAAACACGTATTTCTCCTGTCAAACTGAAACAGCCACTGAGCCAACATCTCCCCGGTCCCTGCACCACACCAGGCTCTCGTAACCATTGTTCTGCTCTACTTCTATGAGCTCAACTATTTTTTGGATTTCACATATAAGTGAGATCTTAGAGTATTTGTCTTTCTGTCCCTGGATTATTTCACTTAGCACAGGGTCCTTGAAGTTCGTCCATGTTGTTGCAAAATCCAGGATTTCCTTCTTTTTTATGGCTGAGAAGTATTCTGCCATGCACATACATCACATCTTTTAATCTATTCATCTGTGGACGGGCACTTGGATGCATTCCATACTCGACTACTGTGATTACTGCCACATCAACATGAGAATGCCGATGTCTCTGCAATGTCCAGGTTTTAGATCTTTGGATCTACACTTGGAGTGGGCTTGCTAGGTCGTGTGGTCATTCTGTTTTCGGTTACTTGAGGAATCGCCATACAGTTTCTGTAATGGCTGCACTCATTTTTGCTCCTAGCTGCAACAGGCAGTGTGCCCTTTCCTCCACATCCTCCTCCAGGGCTTGTGATCTTCTGTCTTTTTGATAGAAGAGCTGTTCTAACAGGAGTGAGGTGACATTTATTGGAATTTTAAAGTGCATTCCTCTGATGATTCATGATGTTGAGATTTTCAAAATATATTTGTTGGCTATTTATTCATCTTCTTTCAAGAATGTCTATTTGGGTCCTTTGCCTATTTTTCATAAGGTTATATTTTCTTGCTATTGAGTTGTTTGAACTCCTCACGTGCTTTGGATATTAACCCTTTTTCAGCTCTACGGCTTGGAAACAGTTTCTCTTCATCTGTAGGCTGTCTCTTCACTATGTTCATTCCTTCCTTCACCTTGCAGAAGTCTTTCTGTTTGATGCAACCCCATGTGTTTACTTTTGCTTTTGTTGCCTGAGTTTTGGGGGTCAAATCCAAAAATTCCTTGCCCAGACCATTGCCACGTAGCTTCGCCCCTATGTTCTCCTCTTGTTGTCTTACAATTTGCAGTCTTAGGTTTGAGTCTTTCACCCATTTTGGGGATGTGTCTACATGATGGGACGTAAGCATCTCATTTCTTTCTTTGAATGTGGATATCCAGGATTCCTAGCATCCTTTTTTTTGAAGAGTCCTTTTCCTATTGTGTGTTCTTGGCACCTTTGTTAAGACTGATTTGGCCATGAATGGGTGGGTTTAATTCTGGGCTCTCTATTCTGTCCATTGGTCGAGGTTTCTATTTTATTCCAGTATCTTACAGTTTTCATTACTATAGCTTTGTGCTGGTTTAAAATCAGGTAGTGTGATGTTTCCAGTTTTGTTCTTTTTTGCTCAAAATTGCCAGATATTCAGGGTCTTTTTGTGGTTCTACATAAATTTTAGAATGCTTTTTGAAATTTCTGTGAAAAATGACATTATAATTTTGATAGGGATAACACAGAATCTGTATATCGCTTTGGGTAGTAGGGACATTTTAAAAATGTTAAGTGTTCTGAGGTCTATTGCCCAACATGATGACTTAATTAATAATAGTGTATTATACATTTTTAAGTTGCTAAGATATCAAATTTTAAATATTCTCACAACAAAGCATGATCAGTATTTGAGGTGATGGATATATTAGTTTGATTTCATCACTCCATATTGTACACATACATTGTAACTTCCCTTTGTGCCCCATAAATATGTACAATTCTAATTTGTCAACTTACAATAGAAATAGGCATTTATTATGTCTGGGTAAAGCCTTCTTAGTTGAATTTCTGTAAATTAAAAGGAATGATATTATTACCTGAGTAAAACACCCATTATTAAGTCAAATCACTTCTATTTCTTTGCTTTCAACAAATTGAATTGAAGGGTAGAGAGAGCAAAAGAATTGCTCATGATCAGAAAAGGGGCCGTATCTCAAACCCCAAGCCAAGGCCTAACCAAAGCCATCTCCACAGGATCCTATAGGTGTAATAACACCAAGGCCCAATCATTTCTTAGGAATGATTGCTCTTTCTATGTAAACATTAAATTTGGTGGATTTAACATGTCCATGTGTCTCTGGCTCCGTAATCACTACTACAAGTTACAATGAAGAAAGAAAAATGGAAGGAAACTTTTTCCAGCCTGCAAAGCTGAATCTTGCCGAATTTAGAGAGAAATTCTGCTGCTTCAATTTCCTAATTATCCTCATTTCCCCCCATTTTTTTTTTCTTATTCTAACTGTGTGTGCATCACAGCCCTTTTTCTTGTTCTGTTACGACTACAGGTTTCTCACTGTTGTCTGCCTGCCATGTCATTTCACATGGTACCTTGTAGGTCCTGATGAGAAAAGTGGCACTTTTTAATGCACTGAACACTTGATTTTCACTAGAGTTTGCTTATCAGTATAGCTTTCAGATCAGTCAATTAAAACAAAAGACACACTTTCTGCAAGTGAGAAGAATGTATCCATTAGCATGGTTTTATTTTTTATAAAAAAAAAGTCATTAGATTCTCACACAAAGTGTGAAAAACATAGTGTACTAAAATATACATCTTAGAAATTTAATTTTTAAGCGTTAATTGTAAGTGAACAACTTAACATTTGGTGTTTTATAATATACTTGTAGCACAACTTACGTCTCTGTGCGGAACCTTCAGTGTGAATGTTAAGGTTGGCAAAGAATCAAATGACCTCTGGATCTGAAAAAAAAAAAAAGAAAGAAATGGAAGGAAATAACCCAAGTGAGGACAGAGAAAATAGGAGTGGCGGCATCGCATCCAATACAGGTCATTAAACTCACAGGCCGGGGAGTTTGTGGGGGGCCCTAGAGGAGCCAGCAGGGGATGGAAGTTGCTCACATGTGGCCTCAGATGCCTCACCCTGCAGAGTGCTGGACAAGACAGGAGCCAATAGAAGTCCCTATAGGGGGCCGTGGACCATCCAGGCCCCATCGCCTTTTTATGCACCACGCCCCCAGGAGGTGTGTTGCCTGGAGAGATTCAGCTTGGATTTGGAAACACCAAGCGAAGAGAAGAGCAGCAGAACAGGAAACAGGCAGGTGATGCCAACACTTGGGTAAGGACCAGTCGGGGCCTCTGCTCTCTCTACTCTTCTCCCATCTATCAGCAGAACGGAATGCTCACAGATGAGCCAGTGTGCGAAGTTCTCTCCAGAGATACACACACACACACACGTACACATGCATGTACACACATGCACACACACATGTACATATGCACACACACATGTACAAATACACACATACACATTTGCACACACATCTTCATGCACGTGCGCACACCCAGGTGCACATGTATGCACACCGACACACTAAAGCAAATATTGGAAAATTTCTTTTTGGACAGAACTATCCCAGAAAAAATAAATGTGGATTATAGCATTTGGGTTTTCCACAGAGTAAGGAGGATCATTTCCTACTAAATCCTGCTGTCAGCGCCCTCCGCAAGCTGGCCTGTCCGCGTGAACAAAGCTGACAGGCACAGCAGACTCATCCACTGGACGTCAGTGGGAGGCTTCCCATATGTGGGACACAGAAAGTCGAGAACTTCAGGAGACACAAAACCTTTCCCTCTCCCTGCTGGGGTTTCCTGCCCAAAGTGAGGAAATAGATCTGCCTGAGAAGGCAGGCTCTGGAGGCGCAGACACGGGTGGCTTAAGAACACGTGCAGAGTGGTTTGCAGCTTCAAAATCTTACATTCAGATCATTCAGGTGTAGTATTCACATTCACATACGGCATGCCACACCTAGAGAGACCATGTTTTCCTTGTGGATATGTGTATTTGTGTGCGCGTTTTTGAATGTGATTTAACAAAAGCTAGGAAGAGACAGTGCGAAGCGAACACAAATCCACCTCTTCTAAGACCTGGAAGAAGGTAACGAAGGTCCCACAAGGGCATCGATGGAAGCCCAGACTCAGGAAGATACAGCAAGCTTGCGTTTGGTGAAGGTGGAGGACTGGAAACCCCAGCAGCTTGGGTAAGGGTGGCACCAGCTTGTACTTTAGGCCTCCCTGGGTGGACTCTGGCATATGCAGCCCACACTCCACCAAATATAGATGTATTTCAAGGATTTCAAAGGTAGCACTATCAAGGATTAGAGAGCTCAGAAGAATTGCTCATGGTCAGAGAAAGGGCCATATCGCAAACCCCAAGCCAAACCCTAACCAAAAATACATATATATTTCAAGGATTTCAAAGGGCCATCTCTCTCATATATATAACATATATGTATATAACATATCTCATATCTATTATTATATATTATATATCACATACTTCATATATATATAAATTTACACACACACACACACACGCCATTATGCACCATTGTCTCTGTTTCTTTGTTTTTATATTCCACTGGCCAACCTTACAACTTTAAGTGTAACATGTTTTTTTTTATGAGACAAGGTCTTACTGTGCTGCCCAGGTAGGTCTCCAACTCCTGGCCTCAAGCAATCCTCCCGCCTCAGCCTCCTAAATCACTGGGATTACAGGTGTGGGCCACCACACCCAAACTAGAGTAACATTATATTTTGAGAAATTTGAGAAAAACAGCAATTGAAGGATTCGAGGAGGAGTCTGAAAGGCAGATTTGGATTCGACGTAGGTTTTCACATAGCAGGCATGCCTGGTACCATGCGAATCCAAATCAGCCCCCAGACTCTCCCCACCATCCTGGGCCACTGGCTCTCTATACCGCCTGCCCCCAGCAGGGCCCTGCTCTGGAGGCTGTGCATCCAGGGAGGTTGATTGCTGGGCCTCAGGAGTCCAACGAACCTGCGCTCCGACCCTCACACTTCTCTGCACTCATGAACTGAAGAGCGGGATAGGTTGTTTTCTCAGAGCTGCTGTTTGCAAATTCTGGAGATCATTTGTGTGGATTAACTGAGACAACAGATATTCACTATCTGCCTGTAGAAAAGTTAGATGTTCTTCAAGGGGGGATTATTCTGCATGAGTCACCTTTTGGGGGCAAATGGCACATCATGGCAACTGTTATCATTGATAACCCACGCAGCTTCCTTCCAAGTCTCACCCCATATGCCTCTGCGTGAGGTGCACGCCCTGTGGAATGGCTCCTTCCCTGATCTGGTTGAGGAGAGAAGCATGGTACCGGGCATGCCTGCTATGTGAAAACCTATGTCGAATCCAAATCTGCCTTTCAGAAATGGAAAGCTCTTTACCTGAAATCATTTTATGTTGGGGTAAAGGGCAACCGTGCTGATGCCCCCACATTTCCAAAGCTCATTGCTTTGTCCCCAGTTCAATTGCATCCTTGAGGTTTGTTTGGAAAATTGTAACTCTTTTTTTTTTTTTTTGAGACAGAGTTTCTCTCTTGTTACCTAGGCTGGAGTGCAATGGCGCAACCTCGGCTCACCGCAACCTCTGCCTCCTGGGTTCAAACGATTCTCCTGTCTCAGCCTCCCGAGTAGCTGGGATTACAGGCACGCGCCACCATGCCCAGCTAATTTTTTTTTTGTATTTAGTAGAGATGGGGTTTCACTATGTTGGCCATGATGGTCTCGATCTCTTGACCTCGTGATCCACCCACTTCAGCCTCCCAAAGTGCTGGGATTACAGGTGTGAGCCACAGAAAATTGTAATTCTTAAGTAAGCATGTGGCTTTCTCGATGAGGATTTATGAAAGAAATGCTTTGCTCAGTTTTTCTTCATGTATTATTCCTTAAAAAGACAAAGCACTTTAATGACTGCCGCATGATTTTCAATGGTGAGATTTATCACGGAGTTGCCACTGTGCGTCCAAGAAGGCCCCACCTGTCTGGAAGGTGACACATCCCTGGGCATATAGGACATTTCTTACTGGGTGAATGCCATTACCTTGGGCTGTCACAGGGTGTGATGTATTGATAGCTATGTCTGAATCCCAAAATTCTGAGAAATGAAATATTTAAGGGTTACAATAGTGCTTGACCACCCTATGAATATTAATATTTTCTTGTAAGGAAAGGCAGGGGGAAACAGGTGATATATTATTGTATTAAGTAATGTTAGCTCTCCACATGTAATACACAATCTTGAAATAATACTCAAGATTGGCTGTAGAGTCACATAATTGTGAAACTGTGTTAAATATTTTTATGTGAAGTTCTACGTATTTCACGGAAAGTATCTTAAGCTAGTCAATGATATATATCATTTATATGTGTAAATTATTTTTATACTATTTTTCATATATTTAATATAAATAATCATTTTCATATATCACTGCATATAAATGTAAGTAAGTATCAGACGGATTTTCTCATAATAAAAGCAAGCTAATATATAATCATGCTTTAAGTGAATCCAGCAAACTTTAAGCTCAGTTCTTTTGCTGTTATGACAGACAACCTAGGACTGGTCTTTTTAATCTTTATTTCAGATTTAAGAGACAGTTTCTGTTTTTGGTAGTTCTCCACTCTGACCCTGGGCTTCCTCATCTGAAGAACAGTAGCGGGAACTTCTAGCTCATCTGTTTCGTGGGTGCATCTGATGTGCCCAGTGGGACAGGCAGCCCTGAAGGGGAGCTTTCTTCCCACCTGAAACCAGTTCTCCTGACAGATGTGGCCACACTCTTCCCCGTCCCACGTGCCGTGTGCCCTGGATACACCTGCACTGAAATTCCACGTCCCCATCACGCCTCTCCCGGGGATTCGGAGGGCTGGAGAGCCAGGGGAGCCAACAGTTTTTTCTGGTTCCTCATTAGTTCTTCAACTCAAAACTCCCACCGAAGTTCTCCCTGCCATCCACTGGGCTTGTAACCACGGACAGGACCCTATTCATGTCAAAATTTAATAGGCTTTATGCATCCTGCCCAAGTCTAATGACCTTAACAAATTTGATACCCTGTTATT